>NC_087209.1:75874202-75889202 GCF_015104395.2 Macrobrachium nipponense
GGATCGAGAAACCTGACAGTTGAGGTTTGAATGAGCAATTAACAATCCAACACGACAGTCAAATGTGGGTTTTAAAAATAATAACAGGAGGGATTTATATTTAATACATGGCAACAGAATAAAGAATAATTACGGTTTCTTTTTAGAAAAATTAGATTTTTGAAAGCATTTATTTTAATTTTTTTTTCTGAAAAATGAATTGGTTATAAAAGTTTCTAATTGTAAATAATTTTCTTTTTGTTTATGTACAACTTTTACTATGTAAATCTACTCTTATGTATCTCAAGGTTGTAAGTCTTTGATAATAAAAAAAAAAAATGGGGGTTTTTCGGGTTTAGTCGTTTAGAACTGATAGTTTGCCCGTGAGTGGCGTCTTCGACGAAGCTTAATGAACTAAGAGGTTCATTTACCAAGAAACGGCACAGGAGAGGATATAGTTCAACATGTCAGACTTTTGGGTAAATAAATAGTTCTGGACGTGGTTCTTTGATATTTATAAGTCTTAGCAATGTCTGTGGAATATAAGTAATGAATATTCTAACAAACACAAAAGAATAGTGTCCGGATGCAACGAAAGAGATTGTGAACAAGAAGATAAATATAATTTATTATATATATATATATATATATATATATATATATATATATATATATATATACATATATATACACACAATAAGAGGAAGAAAGAGGCTAGTCCCCATCAGATAACAGGTGAAGAGGCAAAACAGCTCAATAAATTGGGTTTCTTTATTACTGCCAACGTTTCAAGACAGTAGTCTCATTTTCAACGCTGAAAATAGGAGGAAAAACCAAAAATATATGAGCTACAGACTTGTCCAGCAAGTTTACCATGAATCATCATATACAAATAAGCAAAAAAACTAAAAACACACAACGTATTAAAGGCTAAGTGAAAACCCTCATTTATACCATAATTAAGGAAGATAATGACCGAACATTTCCCAGCAGTTGATGTCAAATTTATCTAAATAATCCAAAATCCATTAGAGGATTCTTTCGACACAGAAAAATTACCTACTTTACCGCGGTCTGGCCTAGTTTACTTGTATACTTGTTGTTCGTTGCACGAACAGACTTATACGTTGGAAGAGCTCACCGACTTCTGAAAGCACGCACAGGGATGAAGCTTTCTAGTCCCGAGCTTTCAATGCTAGAAACCATACACAAATATGCAAATGCATGACCAACTACGATGATTTTAATATCATTTTATCCAGCCCCAATGAAAATCACATCCCTTATACTCGAATCCTTGGCCATTAAGTACCTTATTCCAACATTAAATAACAACACTACAGCAGATCCATTATATACTGCTTAGACCTAAGCCCAATCTTATCTTTCCTTGGTTATCTCGACTCCTCCTCGCTCTGGCAAACCTTTCAGCAACCGAACCTCGGATTGTAAGGTTTGTTTTAAAGCTTTTTCACTTAGTCTTTAATACATTGTGTGTGTTTTTAAATTTATTTTGTTTATTTGTACGTGATGATTTATGTTAATCTTGCAGGACAAGTTTGTATCGTATAATTTTGGGTTTTCCTCCTTTTTTAGCCGTGAAAATGAGACCATTGTCTTGATACGTTGGCAATTATAAAGAAACACGACGTATTGAGCTGTTCTGCCTCTTCACCTATTTATATATATACATTATATATATATATATATATATATATATATATATATATATATATATATATATATATATATATATATATATAATATATATATATATATATATCTTCATATCGAAAAGAAATTAAGGACAGTTGAGGTACCGAAAGAAATCAGGAGCGGTACACAAGACGTGCCGTCCCTTAGACATGATATAGCACATACATAAATTTCACATTTCTTTACATAAAGAATTTTGCACAGAGTTACATAATTGCAATTTACCGTATGAGTGTAATAAAACTTATCAAATCATTTAAATTAAACGTTTCATTTACCCCCCTGTGATGGAAACTGAAGGACGTAGCGGTTCTAGATCCTGAAGGAACAAGGTTTCAAAGTACCAAAGTGTATGTGTGTGTATATATGTGATTATATATACTATATATATCTAATATAATATATATTAACTATATATATATATTATATATATATATTATATATATATAGTTGTTTAATTGTAAAGTATATCATACAATACCTCAAGCAATCTCTCAAAACAAAACAGAATTGGTATACCTTGTTCAAGACGTTTAGTCAATTGTATCCCAGGCTAAAAGAAACAATAAGAAATAAACTGCGGGTATATAAGAATATCTGCTGAAAAGTTAATAAATGATATATGATTTAAAGAACAACTGGAGGCAATGACGCGCAACAGCGAAATCATAATTGGAGGTAATGATACCTCTAAACTCTTATCCAGACTTCATCATTCTCTTGTAGGTGTAGATGATTACGAAATACTGTACTGTATTGACTGGTAAAATAAAAACGTATTTATTACCTCTTTACTTTCATAATTCTATACTCTGATTTTATACACTACAAACTGTCTGGTATGTTTGTAGAAGAGTCACTATTTTGAGTTTCTAAAAGAAAGTTTATTTTTAATCAAAGATACAAATATGTACACGATTTTTATTCAACTTCGTGTAGTCCTTACAGAGTGTCGTCCAAATAGCTTAACAGGTCTCTGGTATGACTTCTCTGAGAACTTGGAGAGAGGGGGTGGATATGGCCTTTCACTCGGCGTTTTGGATTTCGTCATACATGTGTCCTTTCGCACGACCGTTAATATCTTTCTAGAAAATTAAATGCTGCCTCGTCCATCCTTAGGTAATTGCACCTATCTCTGTATTTCCTTTAAAAGCGAAAAATGTGAGTTTTTCTCTCTTCAACAACCAATCATTGACCTAATATTCTTTTCGTGTTTTTTCTTTTTTTTTATTATGGTTACATTAGCTGCACCGGAACAGAGTCTGAGTATATAGTATGGTTCATTTATCATCAGATATTCCCTCCGCCACGTCTGAACAGTGCGGCTGCCAACATAAGACTGACTAATTGTTATTAAATACAAGGTAAATGTCATATGATGAACATTCGTAAAATAGAAATTATGTAAATTCTGTGACATAACTGTAAATCTGCTTTAATGTATTTTTCCATTAAAAGATTTAAAAAGAAACTTTGTTCGGACCGGGTAGTAACGTGAGTTAGTACTTAGCGGTCATTTTTAGGGGCTGCTTTGGGAGCAAGAGCCCGTGCTGGCACAAAGCCAGCTCAATGATAACCAACCACCACCAACCAGTCTTTTTTTTTTTTTTTTTTTTTTTTTTTTTTTTTTTTTTTTGAGTCTCCTCCCACTCAGTTCTCATCGTTGAGAAACCAGAGGTCTGTACAGGTACCTTTCTGGCTTTAAGAATTCAAAGGGTAAATAAACCTAAGGTGACTTGATACATCACTCAAAAAGGTGACTACTCACTAAGTGCCGGGTGCTACTAACGAGCAGGTCCCAACACCGCAATATGACAGTCCATAGTTAGTGAACTGCATGTCATCTGTAAGTCCTAGTCTTCAAGGTTTGGTCCAATTATCCTGTGCCAAAATGGCTAAAGAACTGCTTGAAAATCTCCGCATTGACACATATTCTTCAAGTTCTAAGTTTGCTATTTTTCAAGACCTGTTCATCATTCGTTTTAAAGAAAGCTCAGCCAGTCAAGTTACATCGTGTGACCGACACTTCAGAGGAGTTTGCTGTTGCATACGTGCATGCATGCACACGTAAACATAATACATACATGTATATACACATATACATATATATAAAACATATACTATATATATAGTATATATATATATATATCTATATTCTATATATAGTATATGTGACAGTCTCACATGGATATAAGAGATACAAGACTGTCGTCGACTGTTATTATTAAGTTATGACTTTATAATACATTTTTATTTAAGACGCTCCTTCATCATTCATTCACGGGAGCACAGTGAAAGTAAAATACAAATAAACACACACACAATATATATATATATATATATATATATATTATATAATTATATATATATATATATATATATAATATTATATATATATATATATATATATATATATATATATATATATATATATATATTACATTCAACAGGCGAAAAACTGAAGCAGATATATATGAGGCATGAAAACGAGAGACTAGATGTTCACAATCGCCACATCTAGAGAGAGACGGCCCACTGGAGAACAAGGTAAAATTCAGCATCAAGACGTTTCCCACAACTTGTGGTGACACCAGAGGAAAAACGAAGCAACAATCGCGGTCATTTTCGCATTTCAGCAGCTGTATCATAGATCAATCTCTTTCACAGAAAATCCTCAGAAAATTAGTTGCTGCATTCACTTCGAAAAATGCTCCTCAGATTACGTCAAACCAACTGCAAATAAATTACCCCAGTGCTGCCTGAAATAGCTCTTTTCAAGGAAATTGTCTGCACAGGCGTTTCATACGCAACTCTGCAATTTATCACATTATACCTTTTCCTATCACCCTTCCTCTTCGCTCTCTTTCCACTCGTCTATTGTTCGCCGTTCTATTCTCATAACAGAACCCTATTAAAACACTGGTCTATCCTTTTACCAACTCTAAACTTTTATTACTTCTAATTACTGTAAATTCTTCACACTTTCAATTTTCTTAACACCACACATATATACTAAGCAAACGATCAATTTCAACAGGTTCAGCCTTTTTGAACTGATTCGCTTTCAACACTCACACTTCACTCCTGTAAACTACAGTTTGGTGGACAACCACTTCTATCATTCCTCGAGATTCCAAACTAATAAAACCATACCCATTCTACCTTCCTTGATTCAACGACCGGCCTCTGCTGTCATCTATCATCGCCTTTTATCTTCACTGTCTAATACCTACAGGGACCACCCGCTTCTTTTCTGGCACCATTCTTACCAAATATTACAGCTCCTCCTTCCTGGTTTCTATGGACACTCATAACTCCACTCTCGCTCACCATTTACCATGAACTTTCTCTTTCTGCGAACATCTTCGAAGCCCTTCAATATTTCTGCTGTTTCTCTTTATCAACCTCAATCAGCAATGTATCATCTGCAAGGGCCAACCTCTCGACATCTCCAATGTCGGACCATCTTCTTATCCCACAACCTGTACTCAATATTTCTTACCTGTTTTTATTCCAACACAGGAGTTACAAGGATTAGGATGTCTCAAAGACTTATTAATCCATCCGAGGAGAAATCGTGTGCTCACGTATCTCTAGGAGCAGGTTTTACTGTGCATTCAGTGTCCTAAAGATTTTGTCTAGCTTTCTTTTAAACTCTTCCACATTGTTGCTGTTCACAACTACTGGTGGCAGTTTATTCCATGTGTCACGTATCTTGTATATAAAGAAGTTCCCAAGATGGGATGTGTTGTATCTCCTCAGTTCTAATTTCCATCCATAAAGCGGTGAACTTCAACGAGTCATAATCGTAATAAAATTGGCACAGGAACGGTACAAATGCAAAATCATTCAAACAAAACAGTTTCTCTTAAAAACCCTGGTGAACCACTTGGTCACACTTTCACCAGCCTGCCGCAGATTCTTCCTTGTAATCCCGTCTTTCCATTCTTCAGTCCCTTAATTACCCTCTTACGTCCTCATCAGTCACTTTCACAAGCATTCTGAAACTTGAACTGAACCTTAAAGTAAACCTTTCACTCTTGTGTCATTCAATTCTGCTTCTCTTCTAACCTCCACACTCGGCAAATCGCTATTGACACAATGCATTTATACTTCCGATAGCATCTTTCCATTTGAGTTTTTTTTTCTTAGAACTATTTGGTTATTAACATTTTACTCTGCATTCGTTTTGGTATATCAATTTATTCTTTATTTGTCCATATGTATTTGCTAATATTGACCTCTCTACGTAATTTTCATTACCTGCTCTCTTTCGCTCCCTCACTTTTTCTCGATTGTCCAACTCATCATTCTAATAAACATTTATATGTATATGCTCATAAAAATACACAAACAATATATATATATATATATATATATATATATATGTGAGTGATAAAATTATATATTATATATATATATATATATATATGAATTCTTATTATATCACCGTGATTCATATACATGCATTAAGCTACAAATGTCCTTTAATATCCAATTCGCTCTACCTCGGAATTAATATGTTTTCATATATGTTAACCGAAGGGGTGAATTTTTTAATGTATAATAATTTCGTCCTCTTGTGGATTCGAACCAGTGGACAGGGAGAAATCAAGACTTCAGTGACGTTGGCCGAGTCTGCATCTCACTGAAGTCCTGATTTCTCCTTTGTGTGCTGGCTCGAATCCGTGAGAGACAAAATTATCATCGACTAAAAAAATTGACCTTGGTTGGTTAACATATATGAAAATATATTAAATTCCGAGGCAGAGAGAATTGGCTACTAAAGCATTTGTAGCTTAATATATATACACACACACACACACATATATATATATATATATATATATATATATATATATATATATATATATATATATATATATATATATATATAATATATATTATATACTACCCTTCACAGAACAAGGGTTTGGGTATATAGAGGGCATCAAACTCTCGGTAAAAGAAAAGGGATGAGACTGCTAGCGCCATATCACATTCCAGCACAGTCGACTACCTTCCAGGTACTAACTCACCACGTTGATCAACATAGTTAGAATGAATGATTCAGGTTTTTCCTTGTAAAGGACCCTAATCATCTCCAGGCCCCTCTCTGAGATCGATCTCGGGGTTTCTCATTCGTGAGGCGAGATAGATATTAAATGAAACACTGCTGATATGTCAGTAAAATATTCCGTATTCGTAATACATTTCTTAGAGAACAGAACATAGAATCTAGGCCATGGGCCAAGCCCTGGGACCTATGAGGGCATCCAGCCCTAAAAGGGAAGTTGACATTGAGAAGGTTTGAATGAAAGGAGTAACAGGAGGAAAACTTCTCAGTTGCACTATGAAACAACTGTTAGAGAGGGTGGAAAGTCAGACGGAAGAAAGAGACTATGAACGGAGGCACAATAAAAGGAATGAAAGATGCAGCAGCCAAGAGCCGAAGGACGCTGCAAAGACCCGTCAGTAATGCCTACAGTGCACCATGTGAGGTACACTGACGGCCCTATCTCTTGAGGAGGTAATACCTTTCTTATTCATCAAATTTTTTTCTCACGTCTACGTTAAAATATGCAAACCTGAGAGAGAGAGAGAGAGAGAGAGAGAGAGAGAGAGAGAGAGAGAGAGAGACGGTGTTTTATGTTACAAAACGGTTTATGATCAGTGGCCAACCGGGGCGACATACCGAATAATGACTTGGAAAGGGTAGAGTACTAATGAAAGTGGCGACACCCGCCTCCCTTATTTGTTTCGTTAATTTTACGACTGAATCTACTCTGTTGCCACATTTCGTTCTAGATGGCTGGGTTTTTGGTTTCCCAGATAATTAGCATTATAACGTCTCAGTCTCGATATTTATAACACTTTCCCTCAACCTCTGTTTCTGTGAGAATGTGAGTGTGTCTGTTAAAACTAGCGGCACAACATCTATAGGTTACTGACGCTGAGTATGCAGAGGATATACGAGAAAGTAATCTTTCATTTTTTTTAAATTTCGAAATAATACGGTGCCTCAAATTCATATATTCACAGAGTTTTACTGATGCCTATAAATACGTGGCATGAATACACACACACACACGCACACACACACACACACCATATATATATATATATATATATATATATATATATATATATATATATATATATATATATATATATATATATATATATATATATATATATATATATATATATATATATATATATATATATATATATCACTATCCATATAAGTATGAGTTTTATGATTTTTTTCATAAAAATTTCGTGAGAACTGGAAGATCTAAAAGTCAAGGGTTAGAGACCTGCGCATTTAGGTGTTGAAACCAGCATAAACCCTATTTTACGCTATTTTGCGATCCGTTCTTTTTCAGGAATATTCGTAAAGTTTTTCCTGTCTTTAATTTTTTTTAATTTCTTAGTTTCCATCCACCGTTGACTTCGGAAACCCTCCTTCCTAAATTCTGACAACGTAAACGCATCCTACAGGATTCCTCCATTTATAACAGGATGATAATAGGATTCTCCCGGAAAAAGGAAGCACACGCTAGGACCCACACCTGGAATCCCTCAAGGATGTAAAATTGATCCTTCACAAGAAACAGATAAAATACGCACAAAAAGGAATGACGAAGGAGAAAATGACTAGCGCTATTTTGGAGGAGAGTGGGATGGTTGGTACACGAGATTCTTTTGAAAGAAAAAAAAAGCCAAGTTAGTTTTGAATTTCGTCCTTGTGGCAAGAACAACAAATACAACTAGAAAAATAACAAAGTCAACAAGAAAAAACAAGGAAAAACTAAAATAATGGCTTTTGAATTTCGTCCTTGTGACAAAAACAAGAAATACAATGAGAAAGACCACAAAATCAACAAGAAAAAATAGGGAAAAAATTAATATAATGGCAATAAAATGAAACAATCATCCACGAAAATGGCCAAAACAATTTCAAATACAATAACGACAGCAACATCTACAATAAAACAATAAATATATGAAGACTAAAGGAGCACTGTGAACACTTCTTGAAACTCAAAAATATTTCTTATTTGATCAAACTTGGCTTTGAAAACCGACGCCATCGCGGGTGAGTGGCTAAACCGCCCCGGGCAAAAAGTCCTTTGCTATAATGCATTCCTACTATTAACGGAACGGAGCTCTCTCTCTCTCTCTCTCTCTCTCTCTCTCTCTCTCTTTTTTCTATATATATAATATATATATATATATATATATATATATATATATATATATATATATATATATATATATATATATATTATATATACAGAGATATATAAATATCCAGATTTTCTTTTTATTTTCAAAGTTAATTTTTAACTTGATTAATATCAGTCTCTCTCTCTCTCTCTCTCCAATCAATAACAGGACGCGTGGGAGGCAAAGCAGCTCCTTCGACACACCCCAAGACACCTGAAGGGAGCGAGTCCTTCAAGTCACTGCACCGAATTCCTCTTCCTCCTCCTCCTCCGTCCCCCGCATCCTTCTTATCCTGTCTCATCTTCGCAATTGGAAAGACCTCCGTTTCCTCGATCGCTCACGTGAGCGCATGCGCGCCGAAGCAGACATGCAAAGCAAAGCAAGCACACAAGAACGCACGTGTGCTCGTTCAAGCGAATTACGGAACAGAAGAAGAAGAAGAAGGAGAAGAAGAAGAAGAAGAAGAAGAGGCAATCTCGTCAAAGGGTCTACAAAGGGCCAGGAAGGAATGTCTATGAAGAGCTTCCGAAATGCCGCTTTGGTTTTAAAGCAGGGGCCGACGGCACAGGCGACGTCATGCTGTTTTCACTGACCAACGCTTCTACAGATAAGTTCCTGGACCGGTACCCTTTCAAAATTGGAAGATATGTCATGTTATCTGATTACACACACACACACACACACACACACACACACACACACATATATATATATATATATATATATATATATATATATATATATATATATATATATATATGTGTGTGTGTGTGTGTGTGTGTGTGTGTGTGTACATTAAATGTATGTGTCTTTGTGTATGTGCAAGTGTTACATAATAAAAATATGGAATGTTATTCCATATATATAAAAAACTAAAACTAAAGAGGTCAACCAGATTGCTTGCAGGAATGTGATCAGACCAGATACGATAAAGTATGCTAAGATGACGTATACAATAAAGTGGGCTAAGATGACGTGCCGTCACCTGTGGTCCTTCATTTGTTTTGAAAACATTAGCCCAAGCTTCCTGCTTGAGACAACTACCGCGACCTATAATTCAAACGGCCTACGTGATTTGTAACTATGTCATCTGTGTGTATGTTCGTATGTTCGAGCTACTGTCTGCTTTCTTTATGATTTGTAACCGAGATGGGAGTCAGAATAGAGTTAGCCATCATCATTGGCAGAAGCGATCAAGCCATCGTCATTAGAAGACCTGTACAATCCTATCTGATATTCATCATGTATTCTCAGAAGAATATATGTATTTTTTATACTTCGTGTTTTCTACTAGAAACCTCACATCAGAAAGAAGATATCATCATGAGTTTAACACATCGTCGTCATAACCAAAGAAGATAATACCGACTTCGTAAGAGATCAACAAACCCCAAGACACTCCAATGAGTATGGAAGTGCATCACCAACCGACTTAGCGTAAGATTATCGCAAGTCTAACATTACCTCATAGTGCGCCTTATTATATAAGGCAACAGCCCTTTCATATGAACCTTATTCCTAACATTAAACTTGTCAAACCTATGAAGTCTGGTGTAAATGGCAATGCATTTAAATGAATCCAAAAACAGCAAATTTATATACGTATATATATATATATATATATACTATATATATATATATATATATATATATATATACACTGTAAATAAATTCTTCTGTTAAAACAGGATAGGTCTCGAGTATAAAAGCCTTATTAAAACGCTCTGGTTTAAAGCTAAGGGTGGGAGTCACTCTAAACCAGAGTGTTTTAATGGTCCTTTCATACTTGAGATATATATATACATACATACGAACAAGCCTTGGAAACTTCAACGAGGAAATCGTATTTCCCCGCTTTTGAACGTAATTATACCACTATTTTTTCCACTAGGCACATCACCTTACGAGGCTATGTGCGTATTGTCTCCCTTATGGATCATAAATGATTCCCGGTGCTTGTAATGGCGCGAAGAATTTTTCAAGTACCGTGTAACGAAGCCGACGACAATTAACGCGAATTCCAACTGTCATTACGAGTCAACGAGGAGTAACGGCCACTTTCAGTGAGGGACAAAGTCAAAGGCAATTAGCGACACAACCAATTGTATTTGTGTCGAGGACGAACAATGACGGCTCCCAATCTTGCATCAAGTCAAGAGAAGGAAGAGATGAGTAAACGACCACTTCCAATTGGCACTCAAAGTCAGCGTCGGCTATCAACGACAACTTTCGAGTTTCGCGAAAGTCGAAACGGACAAGCGTCGGCAGCGACTGGTTTTGTGCTAAAGTCGCCGACGAGTGACGACAACTCTCAACTCCCATTTAAGTCAGGGACGCGTGACATCGAAATTTCAATTTGGAGCCACAGAGAGAGAGAGAGAGAGAGAGAGAGAGAGAGAGAGAGAGAGAGAGACGAGAGAGAGA
The DNA here is from genome assembly GCF_015104395.2 of Macrobrachium nipponense. Classification (NCBI taxonomy): domain Eukaryota; kingdom Metazoa; phylum Arthropoda; class Malacostraca; order Decapoda; family Palaemonidae; genus Macrobrachium; species Macrobrachium nipponense. The sequence continues at coordinate 75,885,555 of NC_087209.1, forward strand.
GAGAGAGAGAGAGAGAGAGAGAGACTGAAGGCGTTACGAGCGGAAGACTTGTGATCGTTGGACCGCAGAGTCGTCCCGGGATCCATAAATCTCGGGAAAATCGTCACTTCTGAATCTCACTGATTCGGATCACATCGAGATCAATGGCCGGAGCGGTGCGATCTGTCTTTGGCGGGAGTCGAAGAGAAATAAAAAATATAATATTATATATATTTTTTATGAAGGTTAAAGGGTCCAGACGCGCAATGTCTACTAAAACCGCCTCAGTTCTTCTGGGAAACACCAAGAAAGGGTTAGAATTGTCTAAAGGAAGAACCACTCAAACTGGCTGACACTGGCGTTCACAAGGGGCGATGTCTACCCAATACATATTCTGTTCTTCGGGAAACACTGAGGTAGGGTTAGAACAGTCCAATTAAGAGGAAGAACCAGTCAAACCGGTTGACACTGGAGTTCATAAGGTACTCAAAATAACTGCGGAGTAGGTGACTGGCCGATTCGATGACTTATATTAGGCTGATTTCACATCACCAAAAGCCAATGGCGAGATGAGAGAAAGCATCTTGCAAGAGCCATGTTAATGCTGGTATCACTTGAATTAAATCTCAATGATTTTACTCCATATTTGTAATTAAATCAATAAATTCAAGTTTATCCAAATGTAATTCATTTAGTCGAAACGAACCAGCACTGAAACTAGTTCGTGCAAATCATTGTAGTCACGTTTATGAATAATTATATGAATAATTAGTAACATTTTCACAAGAATAATCTCATTTGTTTCCTATATTTCTTGCACCAGACAGCCTGTCTAGCTTCTTCAAATATTTATAATCATTTCATAAATCATATGCATCAATAACAGCCTAAAACGTTCACGAGAATAACCCTATTTGTTTCTTAAATTCCTTGCACTAAGGCAGCCTTCCATGACTGACCAATCGGGATGCGTATCCAGGAAACAATTTAAAACACGCAGAGTTCAAAATATGCTTCGTCATGTTATGGAATTTGACACCTTTTATATATATAACTATAAATTGCAACGATTCACTTCCAGGTTTTGAAGTGTTAAGTTTGTGATACACGATTCGTTCAAGTCCTCGAATACCTACCCGCTCTTGCTTGACAACTTACAGAATGGGAACCCTTATCATTATCATCGTTGAAAAATGGAATTGTTTGTTTGAATGGTGATTTTACGTTGCATGGAACCAGCGGTTATTCAGCAACGGGACCAACATTGGGCTTTACGTGACTTCCGAACCACGTCGAGAGCGAACTTCTATCACCAAAAATACACATCTCTCACTCCTCAATGGAATGCCCGAGAATCGAATTCGCGGCCACCGAGGTGGCAGGCCAAGACCAAATCGATCACGCCACTGAGGTGTTATAAGAAATGGAATGGAATGGAATATAGAATTTAGGCAAAATGCAAAGCACTGGGACCTACGTGGACATTGAGCGCTGAAAGGGAAATTGACAGAGAGAGGTTCGAAAGGTGTAACAGAAGGAAAACCTCATAGCAGTTGCACTATGAAACAATTGTTAGGTGAGGGTGGATACCAAGAAAGAAGAGAATATGAACGGAGGTACAATAAAACGAATGAAAGAGGTTGCACAGCTAGGAGGCCGAAGGGACGATGCAAAGAACCGGAAGTAATGCCTTCGGTTCACCGCGTGAGGGGCACCGAAGGCATTATATCACCATACGGGATTATTATTATGAAATAGCATACCCACACCATTCTAAAAGAAGTGTTATAAAAGAGAAGAGCAAAAAGTGCTCAGGAAACAAAGCAGCCGAGAACAGGAAGAATAAGTGAAACCATATGATACGTACAACGTCTCCCGGTAATTACGTTAACGACTTCCGAACAGCCTCCAAACAGTGAACCTTTCAACCCTTTTCAAATTTCACTTCCTACCGCCTGTCTCGTGAAGCCTCCAGGGGAGGTCCATATGGTTTCCTAAACGACAGTGAATGCAAGAGCGCAGTTTCTAAAGGTGGTGTTACACAAGCGCATTTTCATGAAGTAGAGTCACGCGAGAACTTTTTTCCAAAGGCAGTCGAGAGTAGGTTTTCTTGATGCAGCGTCAAGCGAGAGCATTTTCTGAAGAGTAGTTTAAAAAGAGTACTACTACATTTCCTCAACTCTGTGCCGCACGGGTACATTTTCCAAGGGCGGCGACAGGCAAGTTTGCACATTACTTGGTAGATCTAGGTAATAACACTTCATCGGGTACTTCTTTGGAAATTACAGTTTCCTATGGTATTTGGGTTGCTTATTGAGAATTTGCCGTTATTTCTGGGGGGTTGATTGCAATTAACCGCCAGGGGCTAGTACTAAACACAGCGAAATACATTAGATGTCCCAATCTCTAGTGGCTGTCGTATTTCGGGTACTTCTATGGAAATTACAGTTTCCTATAGTATTTGGGTTGCCTACTAAGAATTTAACCTTATTTTTGAAGGGACGTCTATAATTAACCCCCAGGGGCTAGTACTAAACACGGCGAAATACATTGGATGTCCCAATCTCTAGTGGCTGTCGTATTTCGGGTACTTCTATGGAAATTACAGTTTCCTATAGTATTTGGGTTGCCTACTAAGAATTTAACCTTATTTTTGAAGGGACGTCTATAATCAACCCCCAGGGGCTAGTACTAAACACGGCGAAATACATTGGACGCCCCAATCCCTAGGCCTATAATAATGGCTATCGTATTCGCGGGAACGTTCCTTGCAGTCCGTGAGGAGTTATTGCCAAGAAAATTTTCCAAAGATGGCATCGTCAGCAAAGTTTTTTTAAGTCACAGTAACATGATCCCTTTTTCTAAAAGCAGTTTTACACAAGCACATTTCCCGAAAGTATATCACAACAAATCATCCTCCTAAGACATTCTCTAAGGCCAAGAGTGCCACTTGAGGACACTTGCTAAAGGTAGCGGCACAACAAGTACCTTGTCACCAAAGTTTTCATTAAGAAACAAAATTTTTTTTCTTCTCCCCTGAAAGTCACGCATGTTCTTCCTGGCGTCGCAATTTCAATTTTGCCACCAACATGGACTACACTGGTTAAAAGATCCACAGTTACGTATGCATATGTATATTTGTAAATATAACAGAAGCTTTCACGTGTTATTCAACATGGTTCTGCTAATGGATCTCTCAATTATTAAAAAAAAAATATCTAAAATAAAAAAATAAAATACGACGGAATTGTGCTGTTTGCGATATCGGCTACATTTATTCATTTATTTATTTTTTTTTTCTTTTTTTACAACGGCAGCCGATATTGAGAGTGACCGTGATTGGCAGAACGGAGACGCGTCGCTAAAATGTTTACGAACAACATGTTTAAGCTTTTTTCACCTCTTCATTCATGGCGTGTGTAATCGTCCATTTCATTTTCATCACAATTACAGAAGACAGAGAAGCCCTGGTGACGTTTTTTGCATATTTGAAATTATTCAGGTACAAAGACATGAATTTGCTTTACAAATAAAACACATCAGCCAATCATAACCAACACAGCTTGAGTTACATCAGCTGCGAATTATTTTAGTCAGCCCTTCTAGTGTCTAGCCAGAAAACGACCTCGTGATACGTAGTTTGGGTATCAATAAAACTATGACAGAAAA
>NC_087209.1:75894202-75931702 GCF_015104395.2 Macrobrachium nipponense
GACTTAGAGTATCGTGCAAAAACCTCCTCTCTTTATTGTGTCCAAGATTCACCAGATCGACACACGTTACGGACACAAGGAATAACATAGTAAAAAACATGAGCCTAAGAAATCGAGCTTTCTGTACAGCGTACAATGCTGTATGAAACTCTCAGCCACGACCCATGATACTCTCAAACGCGGTCCTTGAAACTTTCCCCCACGGCCAGGTGATGGCCTGTGCTTTTGGCATCTATAGCGGTGACAGACGCATGATCATAGCTATCCTTAACCTTAAATAAAATAAAAATTACTGGGGCTAGAGGGCTGCAATTTGGTATATTTGATGATTGGCGGGTGGAGGATCAACTTGCCAATTTGCAGCCCTCTAGCCACAGTAATCATTAAGATCTGAGGCCGGACGGAAACAGCGCGGACAGACAGACAAATAACCATCTCAATAGTTTTATTTGACAGTAAAACTAAAACTCGAAACAAATATGTATTTTCACACTACTTCTGCAATATTATAGCTGTTATTATTACCAGAAGTCTAACCTTACCCGTCCGAGTCATTTACAAGCAAGAAGGAAAATCAGAAGGAATAAGCGCAGTCAAAGAAAACCGCACAACATCTTACAATTTGCGGAAATCAGATGAGGAATCGGTTCTTGGAATCTACTCGGACAAGGAAGACGATTTACCGGTGGAATCTCGAGTGTGGAGGGAGACAGACAGACATACAGACAAACAGATATACAGAATAGTTGTCACCACATAACATGGAAAGCAGGTGTTGCCTGTTTGAACCCAGACATCTATAATAAAATACAATAAAAGATCAAAACTGGCTACCAATTTGAACCAAGAAGGCTACAATAAAATACAACAATACAAGATCAAAAGTAGCTGCCAGTTTGAACCACAAAGACTACAAAATACAAGGTCATAAGTAGCTGGCAGTTTGAAACAAAGAAAGCTTAAAATAAAATACAACAATACGTACAAGATCAACAGTACCTGCCAGTTGGAACCCAAAAAGCTACAATAAAATACAAAATACAAGATCAAAAGTGGCTATCAGTTTGAACCAAGAAAGTTACTATAAAATACAAAATACAAGATCAACAGTAGCTGCCATTTTGAACAAAAAAAAACTAAAATAAAACCTAATAATGCAAGATCAAAGTATAATGGAAACGAATGAAATCCAATGAGTTTAAACTCGGAGACGGAACAAAATAAAATAACTAGAATTAGGTAAAATAAAAAATTAAACGTAATTAAAATTCAATTCCATTCATGCATTCTTATGAAGTCAAATTAGGTGAAAATTTAAGGGGACCGAGCAAAATATAAGAAAACGACAAAGTACAATAAAGCTGCAAAGCATGAAGGAAGGAAGCTAACGTGGGAAGGAAGATATCCACATGAGGAATGATGATATCCATAAAGGTAAGACATTCTTATCAGGAATTCAGATAACAATAGTGAGAAACAGTTTCCATTGTGGAGAGGAACATCATTAGGACGAGAAGTGAGAGAGAATACTTATTATCAAGGATGATACCACAGCGGGAAAGAAGATGATATTCGCAGAGGGACGGAAGATATTCATTTTGGAAAAGACGATACTCACGATGGAACAAAATATTTGGAGCGAGAAGAAAGCTTGTCATACAAGACAGAAAATCATACATTTTTTTTGACAGATATGTGAATTAAAACCTAAGTTTTCATGTCACTCGGTGATTTGGAGAAATACCTGGAAAACACTTCAACATCCATGGGAATACCGAAGTACAAGAGATTTCCAAAGTCCACGTCGGGAAACAAAATGGACCAATAACGAGAGAGCTGATACCTGGAAAACACTTCAAACCCCTTGGGAATACGAAAGTATAAGAGTTCCAAAGCCGACGTCTGGAAAAAATGGATCAGTCACAAGACAGGCGACCCTTACGAAAATGTGAAAAAGGGTACTAACATGAGCTTATTATTTTCACTGAAATAGAATATGTCTCGTGGCTTAGCATGACGCGTGTCTACTCAAAGGACATGTCCCCAGACATGCCATGGGGCGTGTGATTACGGATCATGCCAGGGGCATAATATAATGAGTGGAAAGGTTGCAGCATGTAACAGTATACATTGCAAGATTTATCATTCTTTATGACAAGCGATGATGTAACCGGTGTAGACCGGTTAATTGGGTCATGACATTCGGTCCCCTATTACAAATGGGAAATTTGATTCCCAATTACGGTGGTGATTGGAGTACGCAATCAAATGCAAAAACCTTAGGTCTCGCACGTTCACAAAGCGTGTCTATGTCTTTGTTACTCTGGGGAAATGTTACAAAACTCCAAGAATTACGCTATCAATACAAGGAAAAATGTTTATGTCTTACCCAAAACCGAAATACATATAACCGATAAAAACTATGAAATTTCAGCTGGCCAAAATCAAGAAGGATCGATTTTTTAAAATGCAATCTTGAAAGGACCCCCCCCCCCCAAAAAAAAAAAAAAAAGGGGGCAAAAGGTAAAGTTTAAAAGCCCAATCCTGACCTCCAAAATAAATGAGAAATATTAAAAAAGGCAATCTTGAAACCCTCATTAGACGAGGATTATTTCTTCTAAAAACGCAATCCAGATTTCTGCATCAAATGAGCAATAAAAAAAAAGCAATCTCAACTTCCAAACAGATGAGAAATTTTGAAAAACGCAACCAAAACTCAGCAGGATATAAGATATCAAATGAGCCATCATGACACTCCTCATTAAATGAAGAACGTTCATTAAAACGGCAATTCTGAACATAAAACGAGAAAACTCATAAAGAAGCAATCCTGAATTCGATATGAGTTCCTATAGGGTCTGATCCTTATCAGGAAGAGCTAAGCAAGCGATGTAGTCAACATCCTTAATTCCATTGAGACGTTTCGGCTTTGACACACGAAGCCATTTTCGACCTAAAATAGAAGCAAAACACCAAAACATAATTTTTTTTTTATACAATATTAGATTCACATCAACCGTGCATTTGATGTCTAGGCCAGTCCCTTACCACGCTCCTGATTGGCTGTTGATAAGCCAATCACAGGGCTGGAAACTCCCAGTCTCTCGAGAGAGTTCACATAGGCAGATGTATGTTCCACCTCTCTAGAGGGATACTTTTGAAAGACTTATCCCTCAGGAGAGGTGGAAAATAGATCCTACGCATGTGAAATCTCGAGAGAGACAGTGTTTCCAGCCCTGTGACTGGCTTATCAACAGCCAATCAGGAGCGTCGTAAGGGACTGGCCCAGACATCAAATGCACGGTTGATGTGAATCTACACTAGTAATATATTAAATGAGACATGATTAAAATACAATCCCGAATTCCACATTTAATGGAAGTCGTGAAAAAGAAGTTATCCCGACCTCCTAATTAAGTGAGAAATGAAAATAAACCCAGTCTTGTCCTCCACAGAATAATAACATCTAAAGCGAAAAGCGAATAAAAAAAGATTGTCCTCTGGATCGCTGGTGCGTAAGCAAAACAATATAGCCTTAGAATATACTATTTTTCTCGAAGAAACTTCAACGGGTTCGTGTCAGGGACGAGAGAGAGAAAAAAAAAAAACATATTACCAAGTCATGTTCGAATAAAAGCGAAAGTGACAAAAATTCTTCGGAATTTCCTTCACAAATATTGTGACAGAAGCCAGTCATGATTACAGGTCGAATATTGTTGAGGTCACAGTTGGGCTTCAATATGACTTGTTATGCAGGAGCTGAACATTACGTAAACATCTATAGTGGCCAGGGAGTTCGCCGCCAAGGCCAATCGCTGGGACCTATGAGGTCATTTGGCGTTGAAAATTGTGTTGGAACAATTATTAGGAGAGGGTGGAAAGTAAGATGGAAGGAAGAGTATATGAACGGAGATATACACTATCCCTCCTACGGGTTCGATTCCTGAGAAGGCCAGAACGCTATTGGCAAGTGAAGTTTAATCCCTTGTGACTCTCTTAACTTTAGTTCTGTACTATCAGTTAGTGCTCGTTACTGGTCACAAACGGAGTGGAGAAGGACATGGGTTTGTTTGTTTGTTTGTTTGCATGGTGTTTTTACGTTGCATGGAACCAATGGTTATTCAGCAACGGGACCAACGGCTTTACGCGACTTCCGAACCACGTCGACAGTGAACTTCTATCACCAGAAATACACATTTATCACCCCCCTTGGGGAATGCCCGAGAATCGAACTCGCGGCCACCGAGGTGGTACGCCAATACCATAAAGACCACGCCACTGAGGCGCTTGAGAAGGACATGGGTATCGAGGTTATCCACGAAGACCAATTAACCCATCCGTAAATGGCAATAAGCGTCTGCTGGCCTCAAGAAAATGGCAGTGGGGCTAGCAGCCTCATCCCTAAAGACATTCTGATAAACCAGAAGAGTATATATCGTCATTGAGCCAACCCTTCTAAGAGAAAAAGGGTGTATAGTAAAAAAAAATAAGTAATAAATAAATAAATAAATGTAATATATATATAATATTATTATATATTATATATACTTATATATATATATATAATAATTTTATATATATATTTATTTATATATTATTATAGAATTTTCATTCGTGACTTAACGGCTGACTTGTGACCTCTTGGTATAAATACCGCTTTGTCTGTAACTTTTCTCGTTCATCCCCTACCTGAAGAGAGATACAAGTTTGGTCTCTGAAATATAGTATTTTTAGTTCTACATTTTGGCGTCTTTATGGGCTCTTTTCATTTGTATATATATATATATATATATATATATATATATATATATATATATATATATATATATATATATATTGAATATTTATTCATCTTTGTTTTAAATGAATCAAAATGCTTGGAAAAACATTTTATCATTCAGTCATCCCGATGATGATTTCCTTCCTGGAGATGTGTGCATGCTATCAGTTATGAAAACTTGACCCATTGCAATGTCTACCTATCCACACGAATACATTCTTTCAAATAAAAAACACGAGCGGAAATATTTCTCTCTCTCTCTCTCTCTCTCTCTCTTTTCTTTTCTTTATTTTAAACTGGTTGTTGGGCCTCCTCTTCGACCCAGTCTTGACTTCTCCTTCACAGAAAGAACAACCTCTGAAACAAAAGTCTACTTTTTTATATAGGAATGGAATCTAAAATTATACCACATGCCTAGCGCTGGGACCTATGAGGCCATTCAACGTTGAAGTGGAAATCGAGGGTAAAAGGGTCTGAAAGGTGTAACAGGAGGAAATCCTCAAAGCAGTTGCGCTATAAAACAACGGCGAGGAGAGGATGGAACATGGAAAGTAAGATGAAAGAAAAAGAATATGAACGGAGGTACAGTCAAAAGGAATGAATGGCGTTGCAGCTAAGGGACGAAGGGATGCTGCAAAGAACCTTAAGTAATGTCTACAATGCACCACGTGAAGTGGACTGACTACACTCCCGCCCCCTCCTTAACCCCCTAGAGGGTTCGCTTACATAAAAGCCGAAAGAAAAGAACTAATGGCCTTCAGCAACGGAGAGCCAGATAATCGCAATAACTTCCAGAACATCCAAAAATGTTCAGCTGACCCCGAGTCATGAGATAAGCGTCGGGATTAACCTTTTTCTGATAAAATATCGAGTCACTGAGAGCAGAAAACATGACTGCGTTACTGTAGCAAAGGTAATCTATATCGACTTACTGGAATAAAGGTTCTGTATACTGGAGTTTGGTGCACGCCATTCCTCTGACGTCTATCCTTTGATGTTAACTCTAAGTTACTATTGCTAGTTTTGTTTGTTTTATATATTTTTTTTTTACGTTGCATGGAACCAGTGGTTATTCAGCAACGGGACCAACGGCTTTACGTGACTTCCGAACCACGTCGACAGTGAACTTCTATCACCAGAAATACACATCTCTGACTCCTCAGTGGAATGCCCGAGAATCGAACTCGCGGCCACCGAGGTGGCAGGCCAAGACCATACCGATCACGCTACTGAGGTGCTTTATCGACATCGACTTATTAAAATACGAATTCTATATGCCTGGAGTTTCCCCTGATGCCTATCCTTTGACGTTAACTCGAAAGTTAATATTGGTAGTACCAGTTTACTGACTACTTACATTAGTCTTATACGAAATCCTTTTCATTATAAATATATATTCCCAACGCAGTTGCCTCTTCCTTTCAAAGGATGATAACCAGAATTGTTCAGAGGCGAATAAGACTTCTTAGACTTGACAAGCTAATGGTTCGGAAACAAACAGTTCACTTCAGTTTTAAAAGGGAAAGGATTGAATTCCCCCGAAATCGTGACCGACATCGAGGCAGACGGGCTATAAACGAAAAGCGGCTTACACAGATCTAGAGATCGATGGCTCATAAACGAAAGGCAGGAGTCTCACATTTCGAGGGTAAATGACTCCGAAGTTCTATAGAGGTAGACGGCCCTCAGCTCTCTAAGTCACTATGAGGCGCCTCACCGAACGACAGAGAATAGTCCGCCGTCCTTTAATCCGAGGAAGGGAGCATCCACACAACAGTAAACACATAACCGCATGCAGGATTAGAATAGCATAGAATACAGAGCTTAGGCCGAAGGCCAAGCTCTGACACCTATGAGGTCATTCAGTGCCGAAACGGAAATTGGTAGTAAAAATGTTAGAGAGGTGTAACAGGAGGAAAACCCTCGCAGTTGCACGATTAAAAGTTGTTATGAGAAGGGTGCGGGGGCGGGGGATGGGGGGGCGGCTTGCAGCTAAAGGCCCACGGTACGCTGTAAAGAACCTTAGGTAATGAGTACAGTGCACCGTACGAGGTACACTGAAACCACTAAATCCCGCCCCTACGGAAATAAAATCACGTAGATAAATTACTGCATATGAGCGTCACAATACGAGTCAACGGCTTACTGGAAGTCGTAACCAGCGCTTCATGTGCTTCTCAAGCGTTTGCCAAAGGTTCGTTCTCAGCTTCCGGTCGTTGACTTTTTTTGCAGCATTTTTGTGATATAGATGCGATAATTGACCGACGTGTCTTCATTGTGTACATGTTTTCTGCAGTGCGGATACACCTTTATAAAAGGGAGTTTTGTTACAGTGCGTCATGTTCATGTTCAGTTACATCAGAAGGAACGCTCACAAAGACACCACGAATTTCTTGTGTATTGGCCAGTCCCGCTCCCCCACCTCCCCCCTAGCTGAAGGGCGGTTTCCCGGATCTGGTACGGTCCCAAAAATACCCAATTTCACTCTCAAGAGGGATTGGCAAACTTCTCGAATAACAAAAGTGATGCATTTCGGGGTAGATGGATTTATTTTAACGTTAAGCTGGATAAATTCCATAATAAGGTCACATACGGTCTTGAAAATCTCCTCATATGTTTCAGAATTTAATGTTCGCTGGCTTTCGGTGCAAGGTAGTTGCTGTCCCGTTTTCCGAAAAATATTAATGAACATGAAGTCAACATAAGAACATTACTAATACTTATTCCTATCTCCTGTTGAGAGCACGGTCAATTATGATAACAAATCATCAAAAGCAATCACTAACGTAACATTTATAAATTTATTCCTTCATAAACTGATCTTCATCACTGTGATTCAGAAATCACTCTGAACATATTTGATATCAAGTGCTCTGCTATGGGAGAAACTCCGTGAAATATAATGGCAATGATATCTTACATTCATCTGTCCAGAGAGAGAGAGATTGATGTACCTTATCATCGAGCGTGGAAAGATTTTTGACCGAGAGAATAAAATAGCTACTCTTGGGATGACGAATACAATTGACGGTTACCTTCTATTGTTGACAGCCCTGTGAACCGATGTATTTTGCAACTGCAGACAATTTTTAGTAATAATAATAATAATAATAATAATAATAATAAAGCAATTGGCCATTGCTGACCGTTGTCGACACCGTGAACAGATGAATTTTGCAACCGAAGGAAAATTCGAATAATAATAATAATAATAATAATAATAATAATAATAATAATAATAATAATAAATATAATAATAATAATAATAATAATAAAATAATAATAATAATAAAATAATAATAATAATAATAATAATAGTGATTTGCTGTTATAACATAACAAATATCATAATAACGATAAAGTCTTGTTAAAGTTACTGTTTAAACAATTCATTATGCTTCCATCAACAGGAACTGACTGCCAGCACAAAACGATGCATACTCTTTGTGAATTAATGTCCTCGGACAACGTCCGTCCTTGTCCTTTTGCGGAAGGACAAACATTGTCCTCCAGTCATGAGCCTTCAGGCATTATTTGGTTATCGAAGAATGTGTCCAAAAAGTTTTTCTCATTCTTTATATCTTTGGAGAACTCGGGACAACAAGTGACTCACCGTCCTTGGGGACAGCCAGGCTCTCGTGCAATGGTAAACAAGCGCTGGTGATGCTTCATACAATATTAGTAAATTCTCTTACCTTAGGGGGACTGAGAAAGTCTTATTAAAATGTTACCGATACAACTTTGTAGCAAATTGTCTATTACAAACATCCGCTACATTGTAACGATTTGAAAGATTGTAAAACTACTAAATTGTAAAATTTAAGGTAAAATTCTCGTAGTCAATTACAAAATCTCAGCTAGATCGTTACGGCTTAGATAAAGAACTCTTGTAATAGGCACTTACACACGAAGATTACTAAATGCCAAAGATTTGAAGTAAAACGTCCAGCAAAGATTAGAGTACAAATATTTGTTAATTGCAAGCACTCAAATATAACAACTGCAATTATTTCGCATATTGTATGGATGTGAAGAAATCCTCTTAGACTAAACTTAGCTAGACTATACATAGAATATAGAATTTAGACCAAACACAGGGGCCTATGAGGTCACTCACCGCAGAAAAGGAAATAGACAGTAAAAGGTTTGAAAGGCTAACAGGAAGAAAACCTCGTAGTTGCACTACGAAGCAATTGTTACGAAAGGGTGGATAATAAAATGGAAGAAAGAATACGAACGGAGGTACAGCAAAAGGAATGAGAGGGGGTTGCAGCTAGGGGTCGCAGGGACGCTGTACAGAACCTTAAGTAATGCCTACAGTGCACCGCGTTATGTGCATTGATGGCAGTAACCCCATTACCGGAGAATAAACTTAGCAGCGAGATGATTTCATATATTTGCAACACTTTGACGATTAATAGTCTCAAGGTTTTTTTTTCAAGTCCCTGTTTTTTGGGTCGTTTTTAAATGCAACAGACAGAAATTCTGGTGATGTTCACTAACAGCCGAATCGTAATTTAACAGCCTGCTTAATTTCCTTTATATATAATCAAGATTGGGTGGGTAACAGATTCCATGTTAATTAGCATGATGCCTAATAGCATCATATGTGAATAGTACTACGAAACGCCCAAAAGTAAGTTCTTGACATGAAAATTCTGTAGCTCTTCGTAATTGCATAAATTATTCTTAACTATATCTGAGTCTTATTCACATTTCAAAGCCAAAGGAGAGACAAAGAACAGCATTCTTCTCCAACTCCCGACGCTCCCCAGCCCTTGCAGGAGTCAGAATATGCAATGTTGTGCTCGACCCAAGACATCAATAGGACAAATTCGCCCATGCTATTGTGCGGTTATTGACTGGTCATTATCTCCATAATAACGATGAACGTCACTACTAATCCTCAGTGACAAAACACACCTTTCCCAAAGCTGCCCAAACACAGTAAACACCAAAACATCATAATTATAGGACTCATTGAAAACAGCCTTAAAGCTAAGAACATAAAAAACCGCTAAACTTAATCAAATTTCAGGCAAAGCAGTATCATTTCTTTATTCCTACAAAATATCAAATTAAATAAGTCACAGAAAATATAAAACTGGACTACAACAAAACATACAAATTGCCATTATTAACCTCATTTTTTTTTTGTATTTGCAGATCACGAGGTAAACTTAATACTTTGGTCAGGACCCAGGAGGGTAGCACTCCATTACCCTAGAAAGACTGCTGTCACATACAAAGCACTACTGGTAGCCACAGAGGTCTGTTCCATAACTTCTGTGTCACTTAGTTCATTATTTCGCGTGTTCTTGTCAATACCCAACAGCAAAACTGAGTTAATCCTGGAATTTAGGGCTCATAAGGGAACAGGAATCCCTAAAATTTGAAGAAAGGATAACGATAACAGAACCCCTGGAAGCTCGAGCTTGCAAACAAGGGCAACCTAGCAAGATGATTGTAGACTATTATCCCCAGAGGGCCATCCAATCCTTGGAGGCAACGGAAAACCCATATTCCTAAATAAACTGCTATTATAAAGTTTTCAAGCTCAGATCTATAATTATTTATAACGACACACGAAAGCATGGGGTTGAAAACAAAAATAATCAACTCTTCGCCTAAAGGACAGATGAAGTCCAAGAGCTGAAGGCTACTCTCTCTCCTAAATCTGCCATAGATGCCATGAAACCATAGTCGTGGAATTGAAGGAAGCTTTATGAAAGGTAGTAATGAAACGGTACGTAAAAAGTATATGGCAAATAGCCCTTGCGTAAATAACATATGCACCAGTCAACATGATACTGCCTAGCAGACCACTAAAGGCGAGACTAGGCCTAACATAAAACAAGAAACTCGACAAGTGGTTACTCACCAAAGCCACGGTCACCAGGAATGGTTCCACGACACTTCCGAGAGAAATGACGTAATTGGCGTCAGTAATTCTTAACAAAAGCTTCTGCTCCTCGAAGAAAGACACAATCTGCATCATAATCACGTAGGCAAGTCCTGACGGCTGACGGAAACAAGGGGGAAAAAAATTGTAACACGCAGGTATTCACGACTGGCCGCCCTATGTTAATAACACAGTTCTCTCTTTTTTTTTTATCACTTCTCATCCCTTTAATATATATCTCCTTAGTAGCCTTAAGGCGTAAACAATTCACTGCTATATCCCAGGAGACCGGAGAGGTATGCACACGATGGTAAACAAAGGAACGGATCGGCAAAGACTACTAAGCGGTGGTGGGGTTACGTAAAGCAGACTTATTGCTAATTCACCGGAGTGAAAACAGACAAGCGCTGTGGTTGTTTGTCAAGTGTTTGAAGACTTCAAAACGGAGGGAAGTATTGAACTATACCATGAGCGTACGTAGTAATCTTTCTAATGAACACCATATTCTTTGGAAGCCAGAATTTCAAATCAATGGCCTCTTTGGTGGGCTTGTTCCATATGAATAGGGGTTTTCTTTTCATTACTATTATTATTATTGCCTTCGTTGTCTGAAGCCGATGAATTTCAGTATTGAGCTCTGACAGAACGCGGAATTACTGTATAATGGTAAATGTCAACAAAGTCATTTATTTGTTAAAATCAACAACACTGCCATACATAGTTCAAAATTATTCCTTACATAAATGTGAGAGAACAGCCTGTTATCAAAAGACAAATTAGATCCATTACATCTGTAGAGAAACAGGACACAAATTGCCTTCTCTCTTGTATATGTTGATTTCTTGCCTGTTAGGATGAGTGAATTATGAGTGCTCTAAAGACCGTTTTTGCTGCTATAGTCATAATCTGTACTTATATAATTCATAAGGAAGTGTATATATATAAATTCACACACATACTTACTAATCTATCTATCTATATATATATATATATATATATATATATAATGTGTGTGTCTGATCACATCACCGTGATTCATATAAACGCATTAAGCTGCAAATATCATTTAATATCTTATTCGCTCTACCTCAGAATTAATATATTTTCATATATGTTAACTGAAGGGAATTTTTAGTCGATAATAATTTCGTCGGCTCCCGGGCGCGAACCTAGGAACCAAGAAATCAGGGCGTACAGTGAAGCGCCTTTAACACACAGCTGCCACGATATACTAATTCTGAGGTAGAGCGAATTAGATATTAAAGGAACATTGGTAACTTAATGCGTACACACACACACACACACACACACCACACACACACACACACACACACACACATATATATATATATAAATAAATATATATAATATAAATATACTTATATATATATATATATATATATATATATATATATATATCTATATATTATATATATATATATAGATATATAAATGGTTGCATGCATACGTGAACATGAACTACTTATTTCTAAGTGCAATTGGCAAGAAGGGAGAGAGATAAGTCGCTGTATCATACACCTCTATAAATGAATTGCATTAGGAATCAAATATTAAAAATAAAATAAAATGACCTTCTCTATTGGGGATATTCAGTCAATTAATCCCTAATCTTTTTTATTTTATTCAAGGATCTGCGCGCTGGAATTTCTCTATCATTTCTGTCATCGCGAAAGTAAAAACAAATATTTCTAATAGATTTCCCGTCTGACCTTCACCTGTTTTGACTGAATATTCACGTTGGATGTCGTTATTTGCTCTGGCAGTTCCCTTTTCCATTTACGATAATTATGAGAAGGAATTATTTATTGAAAAAAGTTGGGTTCGCAATGCACACTGTAATTGACCAAATTAGACACAATAACTAAAATAGAAATAAAGAAATCCATTGCCTCTTGTTCATGATTTCCTCAGTTAGGGTTAACTTTAATGGTAAGTTAAATAACTATCGATATCAACACATAAATTAATCTTAGATAAATATAGCAATACCTACGCCAAAGCATGAACATATTTTGCTTCAAAACTGAACGTACGGATTAGCGTCAGTAAATTAAATGACATGAAAAGATAAAAATGTAAAACTGAGGATATTTATGAATGAATCTATAAAAATATGAAAATAAAAAGCTTACTCCTCCTTTTTTGGTAGAAAAATCGGTCAACCTTCTCACACACACACAAAAGGCAGCTAATGCATTTCTCTTCTAGAAATCAAGTATCTTCTACACTCCTTACCCAAGTTATGTTTTGGATGGATTTTTCTTTTAAACTGACGGTATTAAATATTCTCAGCCGGTATCACTGAAGCTTCCATCTTGCGTCTGATTGGTAGATGCATCTAAATTGAAGCCAATGAGGGCGCGGTACGCTTCAGCCAGTCACAGTCAACTTCCACTATATCGGCTTCGAATGTTCACAGTTAACCGTCCCCGTAGAGGGGTAGCGCCGTCGGTGTACCTCACGGGGCGCGTCCCTTCTGCCCCAAGCTGCAATCCCTTTCATTCCTTTTACTAAACCTCCTTTCATATTCTCTTTCTTCCATCTTACTATCCACCGTCTCTTAACAATTATTTCATGGTGCATCAGCGAGGTTTCTTTCCTATTACACTTTTCAAACCTACCTACTCTCAATTACCTTGCCAGCACTGAAATGGCCTCATAGGTCGCAGCGCTTGGCCTTTGGCCTACACACTAAATTCCATTCCATTCTAGCAAGCTCAAATTAACCCCTTCCACACGAGGGGCAAATGCACGGCGGGCAGACAATGTTACCAATTTTGTCGGTGGAAGGCGATCACGAGTGTGGTCCAAGTCATAGGTTCGCCTGCAGCCTGCCTTGGACTGTTTGATCTGGTAACGGTGTTTAAATACGAAAGAATTACGGGCAAATCCGTGTGCCTGTCGTGTCTTTCCCACTCGTGTGGAAGGGGATTAATTAGTCTCAAACAAATGTACTGATGCACCGAAGACCCTGAAGAACTCATAAATGCAGCCCAACGATAAAAAATAATAGACGATAATATAAAACTATTACTAGAGAAAGGTTCGGATATGAAGGTTTTTTGTTAAACAGCTACAATACCAATGAAAACTGATTCTTCGCATGTGGCACAAATTATTTCCTTAAAGACAGTTGTGATTATTGATCATAAAACGTAAAACATTTAGCAAAGACGACATTATTTTAAATAAAACTATAATTAATACACGGGACACGTGGTGGACATCGACACATGTCCCAGGACCTGTGGCGGACATCGACACATGTCCCAGGACCTGTGGCGGACATCGACACATGTCCCAGGACCCGTGGCGGACATCGTCCTCCCGTCCAGTGACCCGTGGTGAGCCCAGCCTGCCGTCCCGGGACCCATGGAAGACATCACTCACCCGTCCAGGGACCCGTGGTGAGCCCGGCCTGCCCATCCCAGGAAACGCAACTGTGCCAGGACAAGTGGCGGACATTGCCAGCCCATCATGGGACACGTGGCGGGCCCGGCCTGACCATCCCAGGACACATGGCAGACATTGCCTGCCGGTCACGTGACTGGCCTGGTTCGATAGTCCTCGGACACATGGCAGACATCTCCCGCCCATCCCAGGACCTGTGGCGGGCATCTCCCACCCGTCCTGGGACCCGTAGCAGACATCGCCCGCCCATCCATCCAGGGGCCTGTGGCGGTCATCGCCTGCCCGTCTCAGGACCCGTGGCAGGCCTGGCCCACCTGTCCAGTGACAAGAGGTGGGCCCGGCCCGGGAATATCTGGACATAAAGTGGGTCCAGCATGGGACACGGGGTGGACATCGCCCGCCATCCCTTGACCCGCAGCGGGCCCAGCCCACCCGGCTCGCCCAGCCCAACTGGCCCACCCATCCTGGGACATGTGGCGGACATTGCCTGCCCATCCCGGTCCCCGCAGCAGGCCAGTTCCGCCAGTCCGGGAATTAGTGGCGGACATCACCCGCCCGTCCCGGGACCTGTAGCGGACCCGGCCTGCCCATCCTGGGATACGTGGCAGACATCACCACGTGTCGTGGGACCCGTGGCAGGCCCGGCCCGGCCCGCCTGTCCCGTGGCGGACATCACCCCCCTGTCCCGTGACCCGTGGCGATGTCCGCCACTATTGCAGGATGGGCGGGTCGGGCCCGCCATGGATCCAAGGACGGGCAGGCGATGTCCACCATGTGTCCCAGGAAGGCAGGGCCAGGCAGGCGATGTCCGCCACGTGTCCCGTCCTGGGACACGTGGCGGACAACACCTGCCCATCCCAGGACCAAGGCTGGCCAGGCCCACCATCCCAGGACACATGGCGGACATCGCCCGCCCGTCCCAGCACCCATGGCGGGCCCGGCTCGCATGTCCCGGCACCCGCGGCGGGCTCGGCACGGCCATCCTGGAACCCGCGGAATCGTGGACCAGCCTGGCCGTCCCAGGACACATGGCTTGTTCCGGGACTCGTAGCGGGCCCGGCATGCCCGTCCCGGGACACATGGCGTATATCGCCCGCCTGTCCAGTGACACGAGGCGGGCCCGGCCCACGCATATCTGGACATAAAGCGGGTCCAGCATGGGACACGTGGTGGATATCGTCCACCGTCACTCGACCCACGACGGGCCCAGCCCACCCGGCCCGCCTGTCCCAGGACACGTGGTGGACATCGCCGGGCAGGCCGGGCCTACTGTGGGTCCCGGGACACGTGGCTCACATCGCCCACCAGCCCATCCAGGGACCCGCAGTGGGCCCAGCCCGCCCGTCCCGGGACACATGGCGGACATCGCCCACCCGTCCTGGGACCCACGTCGGGCCCAGCCCGCCCATCCTGGGACACGTGGCAGACGTCGCCCGCCCATCCAGTGACAAGAGGCGGGCCTGGCCCGTGCGTATCTGGTCATAAGGCGGGTCCAGCATGGGACACGTGGCGGACATCGCCCGCCGTCCCTCGACCCGCGGCGGGCCCAGTCCACCCAGCCTGTCCATCCTGGGACATGCAGTGGACATTGCCTGCCCGCCCCTGTACCCGTCAGCAGGCCAGGAAAAGCCCATGTCCCGGGGACGCGTGGCGGACATCACCCGCCCATCCAGGGACCCATAGCAGACCCGGCATGCCCATCCTGGGATACGTGGCAGACATCACCACTTGTCATGGGACCCGTGGCAGGTCCGGCCCGCCCGTCCCGGGTCCCATGACGGACATCAGCCCCCCTCCCGTGACCCGGGGCGATGTCTACCAGATATCCCGGGTCAAGTGGGCCGGGCCCTCCACGGGTCCCGGGACGGGCAGGCGATGTCCACCACATGTCCCGCAACAGACGGGCCGGGCATGCGATGTCCACCATGTGTCCCAGGACGGGCTGGCTGGGCCCGCCGCCCATCCTGGGACATGTGGCAGACATCACACCACCCGTCCGTGGAGCCGTGTCAGACATTGCCCTCCCGTCCCATGAACCGTGTCCCGCCCGTCCAGGGTCCCCCGTCGGGCCCAGCCCGCCCATCCTGGGACACATAGCTGATGTTGCCCACCCATCCCGAGACCCACGGCAGGCCCAGCCCATCCCAGGACTGCGGGCGGGCCCGCCACAACCTTCCTGGGACATGTGGCAGACATTGCCCGCCCATCCTGGGACATACGGTAGGCCCGGCCCGCCCTTCCCAGGACCCGCGGCAGGCCTAGCCCGCCCATCCCGGGACCCATGGCGGGCCCGTCCTGCCCGTCCCAGGACACGAGGCAGGCATTGCCCACCGGTTCTGGGACCCACGGCGGGCCCAGCCCGCCCATCCCAGGACACGAGGCGAACATTGTCCACCCGTTCCAGGACCCGCAGCGGGCATGGCCCGCCCGTCCCTGACACATGGCGAACATCATCAGCCCGACCAGGACCAGCGGCCAGCCCAGCCCACCTGTCCCGGGTGGACGTCGCCTCCCTATCACGGGACCCTCAGCCGGCCCGGCCCGGCCGTCCAGCCTGTCCAGGGATACGTGGCGGACAACGCCTGCCCATCCCAGGACCCACGGCCGGCCAGGCCCGCCGTCCCAGGACACATGGTGGACATCATCGGCCCGCCCAGGACCAGCCACGGCCAGCCTGGCCCACCTGTCCTGGGTGGACATCGCCTCCCCGTCACTGGACCAGCGGCCGGCCCGGCCAGGCCGTCCAGCCTGTCCAGGGATACGTGGCGGACAACGCCTGCTCATCCCAGGACCCACGGCTGGTCAGGCCCCACCGTCCCAGGAACACATGGCAGACATCGCCCGCCCGTCCCCCATCCCGGCACCCATGGTGGGCCCAGGCCGCACGTCCCAGCACCCGCGGCGGGCTCAGCACGGCTGTCCTGGAACCCGCAGAACCGTGGACCAGCCCGGCCGTCCCAGGACACATGGCTTGTCCCGGAACTCGTTTCGGTCCCGGCCCACCCATCCTCCCGGGACACGAGGCAGACATCGCCCACCCATCTCCGGACCCGCTGCAGGCCCAGCCCACACGTCCCAGGACATGTGGCTGACATTGCCCCCACTTGTTCCGGGACCCGTAGCGGGCCCAGTACACCCATCCCGGAACACGTGGCGGACATAAAAATCACCCTCCCTTCCTCCAGCACCTGCGACGGGCCCGGTTTGCCTGTCCCGGCACTCGTGGCGCCGGGGCCCAGCCGGCCATCCAAGGACCCGTGGCGGACATCGCTGGGAGGGCCGGGCCCGCCGTGGGTCCCGGGACATGTGGTGGACATCATCCGCCCGCCCATCCCGGGACCAGCAGCAGGCCCAGCCTGCCCGTCCCGGGACACATGGCGGACATCACCCGCCCATCCCGGGACCCACGCCGGACCCAGCCCACCCGTCCCGGGACACATGGCGGATGTCGCCCATCCGTCCAGTGACAAGAGGCGGGCCCGGCTCACGCATAACTGGACATAAAACAGGTCCAGCATGGGACACGTGGCGGATATCGCCCACCATCCCTCAACCCACAGCGGGCCCAGCCCACCTGGCCCGCCTGTCCCAGGACACGTGGTGGACATTGTCAGGCAGGCCAGGCCTGCTGCGGGTCCCGGGACACGTGGCAGACATCGCCCGCCAGCCCATACCGGGTCCCATAGCAGTTCCGGCCCGCCTGTCCTGGGATACGTGGCAGACATCACTACGTGTCGTGGGACCCGTGGCAGGTCTGGCCCGCCCGTCCCGGGTCCCATGGCGGACATCGCCCCCCGTCCCGTGGCGATGTCCACCACATATCCCGGGATGGCAAGGCCGGGCCCGCCACGGGTCCCGGGACGGGCAGGTGATGTCCACCAGGAGTCTCGCAACAGACGGGCCGGGCGGGCGATGTCTACCACGTGTCCCAGGACAGGCGGGCTGGGCCCGCTGCACATCCTAGGACATGTGGCGGACATCACACCTCCTGTCTGTGGAGCCGTGGTGGGCCCAGCCCCCATGTCCCGGGACCCGTGGCAGACATTGCCCTCCCATCTCATGACCTGTGGCAGGCCTTACCCGCCTGTCCCGGGACACATGGTGGATGTCGCCTGCCCATCCCGGGACCCATGGTGGCCTGGCCCATCCCGTCCATCCAAGGACCGCGGCAGGCCCAGCACGCCCTTCCTGGGACATGTGGCAGACATCACCCGCCCGTCCTGGGACATGCGACAGGCCCAGCCCGCCCTTCCCGGGACCCGCGGCAGGCCCGGCCTGCCCGTCCCGGGACACAAGGCAGACGTCCCCCAAGCCGTGTCGGGACCCACGGCGGGGCGGGGGCGGCCCCTGCCCGTCCCAGGACACGAGGCGGACATTGCCCACCCGTTCCGGGACCTGCAGTGGGCCTGGCCCGACCATCCCGGGACACGTTGTGGACATCGCCCGCCCATTTCGGGACCCGTGGCGGGCCCGGCCCACCCATCCCGGGACAAGTGGCGGAATTCACCCGCCCAGCATGCCCATCGTGGGACACATGGAGGACATCGCCCGCCTGTCCCGAAACTTGCGGCGGGCCCGGCCTGCCCGTCCCAGGAAACGTGGCAGACATCGCCCTCCCGTCCCGGGACCCATGGCGGGCCCAGCCCACCCATCCCAGGACACTTGGCGGACATCGCCCACCTGTCACGGGACCCGTGGCGGGCCTTACCCGCCAGTCCCTGCAGAGAGCAACACCTATACTATTCCTTATAACCAGAATATGCCACTGAATCCTCTCAATTCTCTTGGGGCTTCTCTGAATCTTCTAGTTCTTGTCCAGGCACTCTGGGAATCCTACTGAATCCTCTGCTTCTTCTCCTAGCACCTCCACGAATCCTACTCAATTCTCTCAATTCTCCATGGGCTTTTCTGAAGCCTGGTTCTTCTCCCGGCACTCCACAAATCCCCTCATTTTCTTCACCATTTCTATAATCCTCCCCTTTCCTTTCCCTTATAGGAATCAATAAAACTAAGAAAACATTTTAACATATTTATTTCCGTTCTAGTTCAATTTCCTTCCAGGATTAACAAAGCAAACTTATTACGAAATAAAAATCAAAGTTTCCATACAACAAAATTTTCACATCTAATCTGTCTTCATCGCGCCATTCCTTGAAGATGGACAGCTGTTTCTGCAGTTTCCAGTTGTCCTTTTCTAGGCGTCTTTATTACTCATGGAGGTTCTTCAGGTCGCACACCAATTTCTCCTTCGCTCCTCGCAGCTGTCGAACCTCATCTTCCAGCTGGTCGTTCCGTTCGCCCTGGACACAGGCCTTTCTCTCCAGCGACTCCAGGCGACGATTTCCTTCCTCAAGAAGGCAATGCCAGCTCGTTCCTCTTGAGTTTTGCCGCCTCAACTTCACACTGGAGTCCACACTTTTCCTTCCAGAGGTCTTCCACTTCCCTCTGCAGGCACTGGAACCTCAACTCGAGGTATTTCCTCTCGGATTCCCGCTTTTCGGTCGCGTCTTTTTGTTCCTGGATGAGCCTCGCCATCCGCGCCGCTTATGCCATCTTCAACTGCTGGTCTTTCTCCTCCTGTCGCAGGAGTTTCTCGAGTCTCTCAAGCAGGCAGTTTGCCTCTGCCAACTATGCAATCACATCCTTTATCCTCTCATATACGCCATCGTTTCTCCGCCCGATTCCCTTCACGTTGTACTTCTGCTGCTGATTTTCTTCAACCGTCTTGAGGATCTTGTCTTCCAGAAGGCGTTTCTCCCTCTTCTCTTTATCGTTCCATCTTCGAGCGGGGGGGCCTTGTCTTGCCAGGCTTGCTGTTGCAACACCTCCTGAGTGATCTGGTTGGCATGAGTGCTTTCTTCCCTTCCACCCGCCTTCTGCATCTCTTCATAGTAGTTGAGCCTCTGTTGCAGCTGAAGAATTGTCCTGTCCAAGTTCACCCGCTGCTCTCTTTGGCACTGGATGGCGTCTCGCAAGGCAGCAATTCTCTCGTTCAGTTCCTTTTCCTTGGCCTGTTCAGCTCCATCGTCATCAGTCAGGAGAGAAATTTCACCAGCGAATAGGCAGCCACAGCAAACAAGATGACTGATCTTCCGTATTTCGAATAACATCTGGACAACAACGTCCCAACAACAGCTGCTGCCAAGGCCAGGTAAGACCACATTCTCTTTAAATTGAAATCCATATCTGAAATATCCAGTTCATATACTCTCCTCTTTCCACAAGAGATATTTTGATTTATCAAAATATAGCAGGAACGATTCTGAAAGATTTTTAATTATGTCTTGTCTCTTGGTGTTATAAATTACTTAAATCACTCTCTCTCTCTTTCTCTCTCTTTCAAGTTTGTAAGAACCAAAAACTTGAAAGGGATTTTTTGCAGTCCGTATCCCTTTTTTTGCTGCTCTCTCTCTCTCTCTCTCTCTCTCTATCTCTCTCTGCCCGGAGGGTTATTTAACCTCATCTATGCCCATATATTCGAGGATTTTCCTTTATTTACCCTTGTGTCTAATGAATTCTCTCTCTCTCTCTCTCTCTGCTCTCTCTCTCTCTCTCTCTCTCTCTCTCTGTGTTTTTCATCTTGCCCCTATGGTCTGGAATTCTTCATTTGTTCCTTCATTTACGTTTAAGGCTTTGCATTCGATATAAGTTGAGAGAGAGAGAGAGAGAGAGAGAGAGAGAGAGAGAGAGAGAGAGAGACTGTATTTTTCTGTAGAAAAACGGTGTACTGGTATATTCACATGTGACTGCATGTGAAATTACTCCGTTTGGAATAGGAAAGGTAATGTGTGAGTACCATTCTTCGTGTACAATGCTCCAATTGAGGTTTTTATTATTAACATTATTCTGTCCATGTAGGTTTATATATATATATATCATATAGTAGTATCTATATATATATATATATTATATATATATATATATTATATATAGTGCCAAAGAATAATCCCATTTTAGACATGCTGTCTACGAACGAGGAACGCCAAAGTACACGGATGAATCAAAAGTACTAAAGCAGAACTGCGCACACCTGAAAGGGACTATTGAGACCCACCACTCATGGCAATAGTGACAGCCCTTATGAAAGCATACCGCACATGCGCAAGTGTGTGCACGTGTTTGTAATATACGTGATATACATTACTGAGAGAGAGAGAGAGAAAGTTGCGACAGTTGTCAATGTTGATGTTTTCCTGGATTACAAACAGTGGCCAGGTAGTTTTTCTTCTTTTTTCAACATCACCTATTCAGGAACCTTTTTCCCCTTAAATGAAATAGTGGTGGCCACAGCTATGAGTGAAAATAGATCAACGTAAAATGACGGTCTGTTCCTTCTGAACAGACCACGGTTCCGATGAAGATAGGGCGGCTATTTACCGCTATCTATACTATGGTGCCTCCACTTGTATGCATTTGAATTGAAATTTATTCTTGTCAATCAAAATGAGCGTGGTGTGATGGGGTGCACGGCAGTTTTCTAAACGTGTGTGTGTGTGTGTGTGTGTGTCCATGAATTGTGTAGACAGCACGCCTGGCGGAATAGTTCCGCCTGTCTGAGCATACCGCGGCATGACGTCACGCATAACAGATGATCGGCACATAAATGGCTGCCCCCATGGTGCAATAGAAAATTGTTTGTAAAAAATAAGAAAACGCCCCTTTCCAAAAATATTTTCACCGGGGTACTTAAATGTAATACTCCTTGATGACTCAACTGCATCACGGGAAAAATAAATCATAGCTAGTACCGAAATATGCCCATAAAGGGTAATTGGACATGATACTATGCAAATCTTAAGCAAGAATATTACATAGGGATTTACTTACACAACTGACAAATAATAATAATAATAATAATAATAATAACCACAAATGAAAATATTCTTAATACCGAGTTCTATTCATTAAATAAATGAAGAAACAAACCAAATCGTCAGACTATTATAATTCACTTATATCGCCAATTTTAACATCAAAGTTAAATGAGGATCAAAATTGGGATATGAGTATATATTCGCTCATTTGCCAGAAGAGTGTCTTAACTCGAAAATTGTTATATTTCGGGAGAAGCAATCTAAAGTTGAAATTCTCTATACTTTGTCCATTCAAATTTAGATGATTCTTTTGCTGAGCTGTTTTAATGACACATACAAATAAGAAATTTTAACCACAATATGGAATAAAGAACAGGCTATCTGCTGGTATCAATAGCTCAAAACACATTTTTTGATTGTGTCACTCTTCTGGCAAATGAGCGATGCATTTAGCGATGGTCCGACTGACAGTTCTACTTTTTACACGTGGACGTTCACCCTTCTAACAGTCATGGGGTGAACTGAGAGGCATTACTGTCCCTTTTATCCAGGTATTACTGTGGTGACTATCCCTTTGATCCAGGTATTATTGTAATGACAGTCCCGTTTATTCAGTGTTCTGTGGTGACACTCCCTTTTATCCAGGTATTACTGTTTTGTCTGTCACCTTTAACCAGGTATTAATGTGGTGACTGTCCATCCAGGTATTACTATGGTGTCCCTCCCTTTTATCCAGGTATTACTATGAAGACTGTCCACTTTATCCAGGTATTACAGTAAAATATAAAAAGATAGATAACTTTCTGGTAGTATTATTAAAACGAATTTGCGCTGGACTCGTCATTCAGAAATCCCATGTAGTATACTGTAAAGAGTGTCGCAGGATGTTTTGCCTTGGCCACCGATCGAGTGTGTTACACACACACACACACACACACACACACACACACACAGTTTTCATGTTAAGGCAAAATGAGAAGTCAGTGATTAATAAAACAGGTGATAAATGACAACTTTTTTAACGTTCTGTGAATTATCAGAAAATGCCTATTTCAACTTAAAATCGAATAATAGTTGTTTTCTACGTTTTGTTTACGTCGTCCTGACAGGATCTCCCCAAGGGTGATATTTCAGAATTTCATTGTTAAACAATTCCAACACTACCTTTGATGCCTAAATCTGAAAAATTATATAGCATACATACTGCATATAGCTACTGTTACAACCCTGATATAGAGATACATGACTATTTTTCCACTTTGTAATGCTGGCGGGACCCGGTCAAAAAGAGGTAAGCATGTAAACAAGATCCGAAAAAGGGTAGCCAGGAGGAGAGTAACGCTATGCCGAAGTCATAAGTTATACTACCTGTAACGGAGTGAAGGAACAATAAAGCTGTGAGTACTTTACACGAAGTGTGTATTTAATCCACCTTAAGCCCGCGAAAGTATGAAGTTATGACAATTGTCTTCTTGGGCTTGTACAGCAGCTTCAGGTTAGTTTTCACAAGAGCACCGCCAACGACGAAACCCCACTTGAAGAAGACTCATCAAGTTATAATCCAAGAAGAGGAATCCAATGATGATGAATCACTTGATTTGAAATTTATGGTAAACGAGAGTTCTGTTCAACCTTATGTTGTTAGTTGTCAATTGAATCATAAGCCCTTTTTATTTGAAATTGACACCGGTTCAGCTATTTCCACATTAAAGTATGATGATTTCAAGAAGTTGAATTGTACATTACTGAACTGTAGAACTAAATTGCAGGGTTATTACCAAGTGCCAAAAAAAGTATTTGGGAAGGTCAAAGTTTCAAATTTTCAATACGAACAGCAAAATCATTCAGACGTTGCATTCATAATTGTTGGGTCAGACTCCCCAAATAACTTGATAGGTAGGAATTTAATAGATAAGTGCAATATAATTAATGTCCATCAGTTAAATATAAAAGATTTTGTGGAAAACTATAATGTAGATAGTTTGAAACCTGTTAAGAACTGTCAAGCCCGATTGTATCCTAAAGTTGGTCATGTTCCTGTTTTTCAGAAGGTCCGCACGGTGCCACTGACGTTACGCAGTGAGGTTGAGAGTGCGCTGCAAGAGCTTGAAAAAAATAAGATTATAGAAAGAGCAGAACTCTCAGATTATGCCTCGTCAACTGTTACTGTCAGGAAGCAGAATGGATCCCTTAGGGTTTGTGGGGATTTCCGTAAAATAGATGAAATTCTTCATGAATCTAAATTCCCATTACCTAATATGTCAGAATTAATTTCCAATGTGTCTGGATATAAGTATTATACCAGACTTGATCTCAAGAATGCTTATTTGCAAACGGAAGTTGCTCCAGAAGACCGTAAATATTTGATAATTAACACTCATTTGGGTCTATATAGATATTTACGGTTACCATTTGGTATCCATTCTGCTCCTGCAATATTTCAGAAGTTCATTTCCCAATTGTTAGCTTCTTATGATTTTGCTTATCCATATCTGGATGATATTGTTATAGGTGGAGACTCACCAGCTGAACATGATAAACGTGCAACTAGCAGAGAGAAGAGCCCCATTAACTGTCATTGTTTTCGGTCTGTTTCTTTGTTTAGTTTTAAAGAAGTTAGCTTTACTGAACACTCGTTCGCATTCAGCATTAGAGTGCGGCAAGCAAAGAGCAGTTAGAGCAAAATTGGCTACGTCTGAAAAACTAGACTCTTTTTGGGACACTTCTCCCAAGAAATTATCAGGTGACTCATTAACGAGATATTCAAGTTCATGTTGCAATATGGGAAATATTCTCCATTGATCATCCAGCTTTTGAAGTAGTGAGTGGTCATCTGGGGGTACAATCAGAGGAAGCTCAGATGCAAGAGGGAATAAGGAGAGGATTCTTTCTCTGAATTCTGATGAGAGAGCATTTTTTGGACAGAGAGTTTAACTTTGACAGGACACCATCATTGAAATTATACCTCTTTTTCATTTCTGTGCATGCCACTACAAGGAAACTTCTACACCTCTGAAAAAACTCCTGCTGTTGTGCTTTCTTTTCCTGTATGGAGGGTTTTTTTTAATACCTGCATAACTTTAACTCCTAGGTACATACATTTGGCTGTCACTAAGTTGCATGTCATGTCTTCCAGGATTGACAGTATTTAGATCAGTTTTCAATACATAAGTCCTGTCCATAAATGAGAGAAGGAGGTCTCTGAATAGCATGGACACTTTATCATGGAGAACTGTTATTACTGCTTTATCTGACTGGAAAAATTTGTTGAACTCAGTCAACTTTGGAAGAACCCAGTCAAGGAACATGAAATATAACTTCATGAAAGGATCATGAAGGGAGTTGATAATCAAATCTGTTGCTAATAGTTTCTCAGCGAACCACTTCTCCGAGAAAAATAGCTTCAGTGCCTCCCACTGTTCCAATAGCCTTTGAACCACGTTACAATTGGAGACAAGCGGCGGCAAGCCATGTACGGAGCCTGATTTTTTTTCTTTTAGAAATTAGTCTGTTTCATGGAGGAGTTCACCAACCACTTATATATGTAATTATATACTTATCAACACCTTAGGATTACCGTACAAACCGTACGATAATGGAAAATGCTATCGTACATCGTACCAAGGCCGTTTTTATCGTATATGTACGATAATTATCGTACGTGTGGGAACACTGTTCCAGCTTATCAACAGCGTCGTAAGGGACTGGCCTAGACATCAAATGCACTGTTGATGCGAATGTACTATAGCTGTAATATACATAGAAAATATCAGTAACTAATTCCGATAAATTCTCTGATAAATAGTTGAATTATCCATGGAAAATAGCACAACAGCTCATTCCAGGAACCTCTTTGGCAGGTAGTTTTAACAACCAGGGAAAAAAAAATCGATAGCAAATTCGGGGAAATACTTAGAGAAACCAACAAAACCTGCGAGAAAGAGGCATCTGGAAACTATTTACTGCCTCTTTGATGGACGACAATGCACGGCAAACAATGCGCCTGGCCTTCTCTCGACTCACTCACTACTGCCGCTGTCCTTGGAGGATGAGAATTCTCTATTCATTCCCTGGTCTTTTTAAACCCCGTTTTTCTTTTTGTATTTTCTACGGTCCAAATTACGTTCTAAGACCCAAACTACACACACACACGCATATATATATATATATATATATATATATATATATATATATATATATATATATATATATATATATATATCTATATAAAGCACGTACACGACCTTCATAAATATAGTATAGCAGAAGCGCAAAACATACGATTAAATCGTATACTGTGAGGTAAGATGGATCACAAAAACGCAGTGATGTACTACACTGCAATATATCTTCCTTATACCGCACTACACTATATTGTTTCTGCAATGTATTTTGATGAACTTTATATTTTATTATCATCATTATCTTACCGTGCATTTATTACGTTGTACGTAATATTATGTTTGTTTGTTTGTATGGTGTCTTGACGTTTCATGGAACCAGTGGTTATTCAGCAACGGGACCAACGGCTTTACGTGACTTTCGAACCACGTCGAGAGTGAACTTATGTAACCAGAAATACACATCTCTCACACCTCAATGGAATGCCAGAGAATCGAACTCGCAATATCGAAATACTCCATAAGAAAATCATCTGCTATTTCTGGATTTCTAAAATTCACTGACCTTCCTGACATGGGGCCAGCAACCTAAACCGAAAATGCTTCCTGAATGTACCGAAATGCCAACACGCCGCACATCTCTAAATTGGAAATATTTGTAGTGAACAGTATACTTTTGTACGCATATATACATATATATAAATATACATATATACAGATATATAAATGCATTAAGCTAAAAATGCCCTTTAATATCCAATTCGCTCTACCTTGGAATTAATATATTTTCATATATGTTAACCGAAGGGGAATTGTATATGAAAGGACATTTGTAGCTGAATGCATGTATATGAATCACGGTAATGTGATAAGAATTCATATATATATATATATATATATATATATATATATATAGAGAGAGAGAGAGAGAGAGAGAGAGAGAGAGAGAGAGAGAGAGAGAGAGACTTCCTTAAGGCCTGAACCCTAACCTGGAATGCTAAGCAAGAGCGAGAAAGAGAGAGAGAGAGAGAGAGAGAGAGAGAGAGAGAGAGAGAGAGAGAATAGGGGGGTGGGGTACCTGTATGAGGGCACCCTGAATACTCTCGAAGATCATTTGCATCTTGATGACCTCTCGCTATTGAGAGTTGTGGATATTACAGACGTCTAGTGAATAATCCACATAACC
Organism: Macrobrachium nipponense; assembly: GCF_015104395.2. Taxonomy (NCBI): domain Eukaryota; kingdom Metazoa; phylum Arthropoda; class Malacostraca; order Decapoda; family Palaemonidae; genus Macrobrachium; species Macrobrachium nipponense. The sequence goes on from NC_087209.1 coordinate 75,921,438, forward strand.
CTGGAATCTTTTTTTTTTTTAATCTTTCCATCTTTCCTGGACAGTGACCCCAAAAGACTGTCAATATCATCAAGATAATGACCCCCAAAATATAATAGTCCTAAAGAACGACCCAAGAAAACCCTTGGCGGTCATTTCTCGATATAACGTGGTTTGGATCCCACAATCTGTAGGTCCCGTTGCTTAGTAACCAATTGGTTCCTAGCCACGTAACTAGCCCTAGGAGAGCTGTTCATCAGCTCAGTCGTCTGGTGAAACTAAGATATGCTTAACTTAGATCCTAACCCGGATGATCCGAATGCAAAAAGTTATGACAACTGAACATTTATTGTGTGAAAGTCCAAAGTCTAATCAGCAGCGATCATCAAGTTCCGGTAATAAGCCAATCAGTGAAATTTTGTCACAAACTTTTGAAATTAACCCAATAACAAAGATGTCTGTCCGAAACGTTCTTCGTCTTTTTCTTCACCATCTTCCAGTTCTTGTCACATCTGATTATCATCCTTACTGATCGTCTAATCTCTTTCTTCTTGTTATCATCAACACCCTTCTTCCCAATTCCTTTCCTTTTTCTCGTCTCATTCTTTCCTTTTTCTCATCCGATTCTATTATTGTCGTTATTCCTAGACGTATATAGAACCAGCCGACTCATCAGCACAAGCGAAAATCAACGCATGTGGTCGGTTAACCAAGGCCGAATGACCCGAAGGTTGACTCAGATGACGAATTGCATTCGCAATGCAAAGCAGGCGATTGCAAACAATCGCAGACTCCGACAAAGGAGGAAAACGCCTCCGGCGAGTTCTCCGAAAGCAGGAACGCAGCACATTTAGCGAGCTGGCTGCGTTGAACTGGAAGCCTTTTACGTGATCCTGCGTTGAAACGCAATCACTCTTTGGCTCACTGTGTTGAAAGCCTATCGTTTCTAAGGTTGTTGCCATGAAATTCAATTATTTCCGAGCTTACGTCGCTGAACTTGATTCATTTCAAAGCTTGCTGCGATGAAATTGAATCCTTTAGGAGCGTGGGACGTTGAAAAGGTCAAATCCCTTTGAAGTTTTTACTACAGTGGCGGTCGAAAGACCTAAACGAAAAGAATCAATTTACCCAGCGAAATCAAAACCTTTTGGAACTTACTGGGTGCAATGAAATCCCTTCAGAGCTTACAGCAATGAAATGAAATCCCTTCAAAGCTTAAAGCATTGAAATGAAATCCTTACAAATCTTACAACAAAGAAGCATTTAAATGAAATCCTTTCAAAGCTTACAGCATTGAAAAGAAATCCTTTCAGAGCTTATAGCATTGAAAAGAAATCCTTTCAAAGCTTACAGCATTTATGGCATTGAAATGGAATCCTTTCAAAGCTTACAGTATTGAAATCAAATCCATAGATTTTACTGCTTTGAAATTAAATCCTTTTAGATTTGACTGTTTTGAAAATATATGCTTTTAGAGTTTGATAATTTTAAAATACCTCCTTTCAGACCTTACTGGCGTGAAATTAAATCCTTTATAAGTTCGATAGATCGAAATCAAATCCCCTTAGAGCTTGCAGCATCGAAGTAAAATCCTTTTAGATCTAAGTCCGTTGACATCAAATTCTTTTAGACCTTACTAAGTTGAAAATAATTTTTTCAATAGTTTCCTGCATCCCAAAAAAATCCATTTAAAGCTCACGGCATCGAAATGAAATCCTTTTAGGCCTTACTACTTTGAAATGAAATCCTTTTAGACCTTACTACTTTGAAATGAAATCCTTTTAGACCTTACTACTTTGAAATGAAATCCTTTTAGACCTTATTACGTGAAATGAAATCCTTTTAGACCTTACTACTTTGAAATGAAATCCTTGTAAACCTTATTACGTTGAAATGAAATCCTTTTAGACCTTATTACGTTGAAATGAAATCCTTTTAGACCTTATTGGGTTGAAATGAAATCCTTTTAGACCTTATTACGTTGAAATGAAATCCTTTTAGACCTTATTACGTTGAAATGAAATCCTTTTAGACCTTATACGTTGAAATGAAATCCTTTTAGACCTTATTACGTAGAAATGAAATCCTTTTAGACCTTATTACTTTGAAATGAAATCCTTTTAGACCTTACTACTTTGAAATGAAATCCTTTTAGACCTTATTACGTTGAAATGAAATCCTTTTAGACCTTATTACTTTGAAATGAAATCCTTTTAGACCTTACTACTTTGAAATGAAATCCTTTTAGACCTTATTACGTTGAAATGAAATCCTTTTAGACCTTATTACGTTGAAATGGAATCCTTTTAGACCTTATTACCTTGAAATGGAATCCTTTTAGACCTTACTACTTTGAAATGAAATCCTTTTAGACCTTATTACCTTTAAATGAAATCCTTTTAGACCTTATTACGTTGAAATGAAATCCTTTTAGACCTTATTACGTTGAAATGAAATCCTTTTAGACCTTATTACGTTAAAATGAAATCCTTTTAGACCTTATTACGTTGAAATGAAATCCTTTTAGACCTTATTACCTTGAAATGAAATCCTTTAGACCTTATTACCTTGAAATGAAATCCTTTAGACCTTATTACCTTGAAATGAAATCCTTTTAGACCTTATTACCTTGAAATGAAATCCTTTTGGACCTTACTACTTTGAAATGAAATCCTTTTAGACCTTACTGATTTGAAATGAAATCCTTTTAGACCTTACTAATTTGAAATGAAATCCTTTTAGACCTTACTGATTTGAAATGAAATCCTTTTAGACCTTACTAATTTGAAATGAAATCCTTTTAGTTTAGTTAAAAGAAACCTTATACTTGTTTAAATGAAATCCTTTTAGACCTTACTACCTTGAAATGAAATCCTTTTAGACCTTATTACGTTGAAATGAAATCCTTTTAGACCTTATTACTTTAAAATGAAATCCTTTTAGACCTTATTACGTTGAAATGAAATCCTTTTAGACCTTATTACCTTGAAATGAAATCCTTTTAGATCTTATTACTTTGAAATGAAATCTTTTTAGAAGACCTTCTACCTTGAAAATGAAATTCCTTTTTGGACCTTACTACTTTGGAAATGAATCCTTTTAGACCTTTCACTTTGAAATGAAATCCTTTAAAGGGACCTTATTACCTTGAAATGGAAATCCTTTTAGATCCTTACTACTGGACTACTTTGAAAAGAAATCCTTTTAGACCTATATTACCATTACCTTTAAATGAAAGCCTTTGGGAACTATTACGTTGAATAATCCTTTTAGACCTTATTACTGTGAACTGAAATCCTTTTAGACCTTATTAGCCTTGAAATGAATCCTTTTAGGACCTTATTAGTTACCATTGAAATGAAATCCATTTAGATACCTTATTACTTTGTTACTTTGTTGAAATAAATCCTTTTAAACCTTATTACCTTGAAATGAATCCTTGGTGTGGTTAGCCTTATTACCACCTTGAAATGAAAATACTTTTGGTGACCTTATTACTTTGAATGGAAATCCTTTTAGACCTTACTAACTATACTTAAAAATGAAAATCCTTGTAGACCTTATTACTTTTACAATGAAAATCGCTTTAGTCCTTATTATCCTTAATGAAATCCTTTTATACCTTATTACGTTGAATGAACTCACTTTTAGACCTTATTACTTTGAAATGGAAACCCCTTTTAGACCTTATTTCTGGAAAGGAAGTGAGGGATGACGTTGAAATGAAATCCTTTTTGGGCCTTCTACTACTTGAAATTAAATCCTTTTTAGAACCTTATTACCGTTTTGAAATGAAATCCTTTTTAGACCTTATTTAACGTTTAAAATGAAATCCGGTTTAAAGACCTTACTACCTTTTACCTTGAGATGAAATCCTTTAAACCTTATTACGTTTGAAAATGAAATGAAATCCTTTTAGAACCGTTTTTACCTTTGAAATTGAAAATCCTTTTAGTTTAGAACCTTATTACGTTGAAGTGAAATCCTTTTAGACCTTACTAGGTTGAAATTAAATCCTTCAAGTGTTCTGCATCCAAAATTAAAATCCTTTTATAGCTTCCGGCATCGAAATTAAATCCTTTTACAGACGTTGAGTAGAGACTTTCCGAGCTTTGTTGCTGCGTCCTCTGTGAACCGCCCACCAACAACCTTCCCCTCCCCCTCCCCCACCAACAACAGATCCCTCCCCCCCTCCCCCCAATAGACGACGGCAAACGGCGACTATGTACTACAAAGCTCGCCGCAAACCTTCCAGTTGAACCGCGTGTTGCATTACCTCATTTCCTGCCATAATCAAGAAGAATTTATCCGGAATTTTGGGCTAGGTAAAAAAAAAAATAAAAAATTGTTAGGGGGGGAGGGGGCGGAGGGCGCGGATACATCACTCACGGCAGAGCGACCATCAGGGGGGCAAGATCCGTTCGTGGACAGTGCATAGTCTCTCTTTTTAATTCTCGTGTGTTTGTACATACGGATTTCTTAGGCAATCATAGTTTTCTTTCAATTCTCGTGTGTTTGTACAAACAGATTTCTTAGGCAATAAGTTTATTTTTTTTGTGACTGATGGGGTAGCTAGGAAAAAAACAGCTCTTATAGTCTATCTACTTCATCCTTAGAGTATTCATCAAGGGATAACAACCTTGCAGACAAATTCGACGAGTTCAGCACCTTACCCGTATAAATACATACCCATATATATATATATATATATATATATATATATATATATATATATATATATATATACATATATATATATATAAGGAGTTTGCCCACAAATCTTAGAGTTTACTTAGGGGACATAATTCTGACCTTTTATTTGTTTAAGTAAACTTTTAAGACTTCTGGGCAAACTCCTTTAAACCCGATTCACTTTTGTTTCTCCCTGGTGGAGACGGACGCATCATTCCCGAGACATGACGTCATCGATCCTCAGTTCACCTTGCGCCGTCGGCCGAAAGTCGTCGCCTGATTCCCTCGCCCTCCTGCAGTCCCGAACCCGGTCCTAAAGTTCCTAAACCATCTCCGGCATCCCAGGTAATGTTGGAGGAAAGGGGGAGGCTGATGATCGTCCCCCAGCCCCTTTCCTGCGCCATCCTACCATCCTCCTGCAGCGGAAATTTCCCCAAGAGTATTGCGCAATGATCGTCGCCCTTGTTCCCGAACTTTTCCAGGCGAAAGTTTCGGGTAGCCATGTTGCTCGAGTAAACCGATTCACATGAGATCACTTGACGAGTCAAGAGGCGTTTAGCAGAAGGATTATCATAGCTGGGCCGAGGAATCATCATCATCCTACTCATGGAAGAGTTATTTGCATGAGGACGCGAAAGGATTCCAGTAAGAGGTTGAACAACGGAAATTCCACCAATACGGCTGGGCCATCCGCGAAGCCCCATTAATTATTCCACTTGTTTGCTTTGGGTATGTGTATATATATGTTATGGTATATATATATGTGTATGTGTGTGTGTGTGTGTGTGTGTGTGTGTAGAAATCTACTGGTCATTTTTACCAGATAATTATGAAATTGTAATAGCCACAAAGCCCTCTTAACTTTTCAAATTCTCTGCTCTTTCTTGGATACGCTTGTCACTACAAAGCCTTGGGCTCCAACTTCTGTAGTGACAAGTGTATCCAAAAAGAGAGCAAAGAATTTGAGAAGTTAAGAGGGCATTGTGGCTATAACAATATATATAATACTATATAATATATATATATTATATATATAAATATATATATAATATAATATATATCATATCTAGAATATATATGAATATATAAATCTAGATATATATATAGATATATATATTTATTTTATATATATCTATATATATCAAATAGTATATATATACATATATTAATATATATATATATATTATATAATATATATACAATATACTATATTATTATATATATATATATATAATATATATATATATATATGTAGAATCTACTGGTCATTTCTACCAGATAATTATGAAATTCTAATAGCCACAAACCCTCTTAACTTTCAAATTCTCTTGCCTCTTTCTTGATACGCTTGCACTAACAAACGCCTTGGGCTCCAACTTCTCGTGGTGAAAGTGTATCCAAAAAAAAAAAGAAGCAAAGAATTTTAGAATTATGAGGTTGTGGTATACATATATATAGTATATATATATATATATTTATATATATATATATATATTATATATATATATATATATATATATATATATATGCATGCATGCATATATACTTATAACATCTCTACAGCAATATATATATCTTTTCATTCACCATGGTTATTTGCATCCTCCTCTTCAATGCTTTACTACAGCATTCAAATACTGAATTGAATATAGACTCTAGGCCAAAGGCCAAGCACTGAGACCTACGAGGTCATTCAGCGCTGAAATGGAAATTGACAGTAAAAGGTCTGACAGATGTAAACAGGAAGAAAACCTCAAAGCAGTTGTACTGAGTCAACTGTTAGGAGCGGCGGAAAGCAAGATGGAAGACAGAGAACATTCAAAATTAACTGAAGTACTGCGTATCTCTCAATTACAGACATACTTTTCATGAAGTAAATAAATGATGACCTATTACCTCAGCGGAGAAACCCACCTCTCCTGGGAAGCGGGTGGCTTCAAGGAACTCAAGAACATAAGTCACTGTCAAAGTAACAGTAAGCAACTTCCTGACCAGTGTGACCAGTCGCCTGCGTTCTTCGCAAAGCATCTCAGCGTCCACCTTCCTTCAGATCTCTAAGAAGCGGAGAAATGAATAGACATAAGAGCATTTCCTGGAGGACACGGACATTATATTATCATTTCTCTTTTCAAGGTGATCTTGTATTTGAACTTTTTTTTTTCTTTTTTTTTTTTTTTTTTTTAAGCTCTTGACGATGATGCGCCAACGGAAATACCAGTTCTCCAAGACAACGGCAGTGTTGTACATCCGATGAATAACGTTGTTCAGTTCAGTTTTGAGTGATTTGTTTGTCAGAATATTCTACGACGTCAGGTTCTGCATTCAGTGAATAACCGCCCTGCTGTTGTGTTGCGTGGTATGTGCCAAAATATTCTATGGCGTCCGATTATACATTCGATGAATAGCGCTCGGTTCAGTTCTGACAAATTTTTGTCAGAATATTCTATGACGTCTGGTTATGCATTCAATGAATAACGGTTTAGCATAGCATTTGGTATGACGTGCCAAAATATTCTATTTCGTCAGATTATACATTCCATGAATAACGCTCGGCACATTACTGACTGATTTTTCTGGTTATGCATTCAGTGAATAACCTTTTAGTGCAGCATTGCGTCATCTGAATGTCAAAATATTCGATGGCGTCAAATAATACATTCGATGAATAACATTCAGTTCAATATTGAGTGATTTGTTTGTCAGAATATTCAATGATCTGCAAGTCAAAGTATTCCGGGATGTCAGCCAGTCTTCTATGATGCCTTTGTTAGACAGTCACAGAAAAACTACTCATAATTTCAATGGAAAAATTATTCAGCTCAAGCTGGTCCGCTGGTTTAGTGGTTAGTGTCGTGGCATTGCCACTCAGATGTCGCGGGTTCGCGTCTTCCCGAGGGCGATGAAAAATCACTGGCTCTATATCATGATCACTTACTTCAGCAGCGTGGGGTCTGCGGTGGGAGGTTGAAACCAACATTCTTCGGAAGCTTGAATTTCGAAGTCAATGGACCCTGTGTGTGTGATTGTTCCATGTGAATAGGTTTCATCTACTGAAATAATAATAATAACAATAATAATAATTCAGTAAATATATCAATCATTACCTACAGCAACCCAAGATGAAACATTCAATGAATAACCAGTCAATCTCGTATTGATTACATCGCTGTCACAGGATGAAAAATGACTCTTCAGTTGCACGACAAGTTTTAAGTACATTCATTACGAGGCTTTTTCTCTCTCTGGAAGTTTTTGAGAGGCAATGAAATCAAGAGTCAGCTAATTCGATCAAATTTCCATCCCTTCATCCAGGAGATTGGAATTTCCCTCTTTCTCCCTTGGTTCTAGAATACTTTTTTGTCTAAGGAGAAAGATTTCTGTAAAAGAAAACTACCGAGATGCTCTTGTCTGTCCGTACACACTTTTCTGTCGCTCTCAGATCTTAAAAACTACTGAGGCTAGAGGGCTGCAAGTTAGTATGATGATCATGCACCCTCCAATCATCAAACATGATAAATTGCAGCACTCTAGCCTCAGTAGTTTTTATTCTATTTAAGGTTAAACTAACCCATAATTGTGCGTCTGTTTGTTTGTATGGTGTTTTTGCGTTGCGTGGAAACAGTGGTTATTCAGTAACGGGACCAACGGCTTTACGTGACTTCCGAACCACGTCGAGATTGAACTTCTATCACCCAGAAATACTCATCTCTCACCCCTCAGTGCAATGCCCGAGAATCGAACTCGCAGCCACCGAGGTGGTAAGCAGTACCACCTCGCAAACACCATACCAACAATTGCGCGTCTGGCAAACAATATAGGACACGCAAATACCGGGCCGTGGTTAAAGTTTCATGGGCCACGGCTCATGCAGCATTATCCCGAGACCACCGAAAGATAGATCTATTTTCGGTGGCATTGATTACTCGCTGTACAGAAAACTCGATTTCTCAGGTTTTTCACTTGTTTTATCGTCTAACCGACTTTCGTTGTTTATTTTTAATTTTATTATTCGATTTCGTTTTGATGGCGGACGTCCATCTCAGGCAAGCAAGCATAGACATCGAAAACTTAAGTGTGAAGGACTATGAACAATACGTAACGAAAACACCAATGTTACTCAATAATCTCTGTTCTCACACAAACCAACTCTCTCTTTCACAAACAAACAAACACACACATACGCACACAAACTCGCGCACGCAACATTCACAAGTCACTGCCCAAATTGCTCCAGTAACTCTTCTAGAGCAAACTACCTCTCGCACCCTTCCCCCCCCCCCCCCCCCCCCCCCCCCCCCCCCCCCCCCCCCCCCCCCCACCCCCCCCCCCCCCCCCCCCCCCCACCCCCCCACTACCCGAAGAAGAAATATACAAGTAATCAGGAATGAAAATTACGCAAGTAATCGCTCCTCGGGTTACAATTTGGCAGGGGAACAAAACAAGGAGTACCTACCTACCTGGCTTCAAGCAGGAAATGCCTGCCAAAATATTTCATCTGAAAAGGTACTACCGTTAGGAAATATTTCTACGAATTGTGTGGTCGTCCCAGGAAATCATTTTGTTTATCGTAGACAACTGAGGTTGTTGAAGAGCGGATAGTTAGTCAAGTTCAGCAAGAGGTACCGAGTTTGGTTTCATAACAAGTCAGAACTCTTCAGGCAGGTTCCGTAAAATCCCAATGAATTGTGTACCTGTTGTTAGCCGACTGCGGTTGGTCGTGAAGAGGAGGGAGAAGGACACATGGCTTGCAGTACATCCTAAAATGAGGAAGGCAAAAGACTAGCAACCTCACCCTAAGACACTAAACCGGTCACTTTTTACCAGATTCGTATGTATTGTAATAACTGCAATGCCCTCTGGCGGCCAGGTCGGCAGCTTGACCTCGTTACGATATTCTAAATGCGAGTTCGAATCTTGCTACAAAAGTTAGACTTGCTTCAAATTCTTGCATTTGGATTTAAGGCTTTGTAGTGACAAGCGCATCCAAATAAATATATATAGGTATTATATATTATATATATATATATACTATATTATATACTAATAATATATATGTATATATATAAATGTGCAACCACGTTTATTTAGAGAAACTAATTTATATAAAAAAAATTTTAATTATACAACGGAATTTTATCTACTATGATGATGTAAGTTTTTAGTGAAGATGTTTTGTGGCCTTGAAAACTCACTCTCTCTCTCTCTCTCTCTCTCTCTCTCTCTCTCTCTCTCTTACCGACCTCGGTAACCTGACAGCACGACATCATTAGGAGAGGAATCCTTTCACTCTGAAACCCAATCTCATGCTTATTACCGATGGACATACAAGTTGAAAGATGGATGCCTGGAGATTCGGTTACTACTCATTGTCAATTTAAAAAGGGCATCGGTTTGCCCAACGTTGTCTTGAAGTCTACGGAAAAAAGACGGGCATTTTCCCAGCGTCTTCGATTTTTCCTCAGGTATTTATTATCTTTCTTGGTTTTTCGAGCCTAGGCTAGTTACAGGTATTGGGTGGAGTGCTAACCAATTTTGAATTAATAAAAATACATGAGATGTTTTTGGTAACCAGTCGTACAAACCTGTATTTATAT
>NC_087209.1:75934202-75941702 GCF_015104395.2 Macrobrachium nipponense
ACGCATCTGATCGAGGATTTGTGAGAGATGGCTTCCCTGTTGTAGCCCTGATAAAAGGGAAGGGTTGGTAGTTGGGGGAGGGGAGGGTAACACCAGAAATACACATCTCTCACCCCTCACTGGAATGCCAGAGAATCGAACTCGCAGCCATCGAGATTGCAGGCCAAGACTATACCGATCACGCCACTGAGGAGCTCTCATCGCTTTAGAACAAAGAACACTAAACCCTGAGAAACCAATCTATCCCAGTTCTCATTTTCGAAATCGCGTAGCTTTTGTTGCATCAGATTCCCGCCTTACGTAAGTAAAGTTAAGCTACGTCAGGTCGCTTTATATCAACAATAGCCAACACCGAGCTCTTGATGACCAGCCGAGAGATCTTCCTTGGGAGGGAAGCAGACAAAGGAAAAGTTTAATATACATTGACTTAAAACATTCTAAAAGTAAATGTCCAGTTTACACAACCGCGCCCAGGACAAAGAAGACGAATGGCAACATTGCATCAGCCCGTCAAACACAGCTCAGTTATGGTGGCAACACTGCGTAACTACACCGCCCAGAAAAACCATCTTTGTATATTTTTTATAATATTTATCTACGTGTCGGGAATAACAGCCAGAGCGTCATTCTCTTGCGAAACAGCGAGGGTATTTGGCCACTGTAATTAGTTTCCAACACCCATTACGCAAAAGCGCCTCATTAGGATGAGGTAATGACAGGAATGGAAATTATGACCAGAAAAAAAAAATAAAGATATGAGGTAAGTGCAGGATTGGCCCCTCGGGTAACCGCTGGGGCTCCCAACTTCTCCGACAGGATCAGGCCGTGAATAGCCGTGGTAACCCATCCGTGGAGAGAGAGAGAGAGAGAGAGAGAGAGAGAGAGAGAGAGAGACCCATGTAAATGCAAGGTAACCCATGACAGAACATATTTTGTGTTTATACATAATATATACGCGCACACACACACACACACACACACACACACACACACACATATATATATATATATATATATATATATATATATATATATATATATATATATGTGGAAATACACACAGACAAACGTTGAAATTAGTGTATATATATATATATATATATATATAAATATATATAATATTTATATATATATATATTTATACATAATATTTACGCACAACATGACATATATATTATATATATATAATATATAAATATCTATAATATATATATCTATATATATATATATAGGAAAATAAACACAGCTAAAACGTGAAAATTCAGTATATATATATATATATATATATATATATATATATATATACATATATACGTGTGTCTGTGTGTATGTATGTATATGTATATATTATTACGTATATAGGGCCCTGTGAGAGACTAGATACGGTAAACGGAATTATTTAGGGATTTCAAGAGGGAATGCTTGAAACTTACCGTAAACTTTCTTTAGGGGGAAGGTCGCCAGAAAACTCAGCTCGTTACTTTAAACTATTTATTTACAAAAAGGCCCGTGCTGGCCTGGAGAAAAGTTAAATGACATTGGCCCCCACGTTGGGGCTTATAGTCTCATTCAATTCAAGCTGATTTCATTCACTTGGTTAATGCACACTTGCGAGCAGAGAGACGGCACGTGACTCATGGAATCTGGAAAAGAATCCAGATTAAAACGACATAAAAGAAAAAATGACTTCTTGCTTTGATTAAGGCTGATTAATTCTCTAACATTGGGGAAGGTAAACTCGACTGGTTCACTGAGGTATACACGAAAGCTTGGTCTTTAACAAGTCACAAAGGGGAGCACGTGGCCCGATGAGGACAAAGGGCTTCTGATGTAGAAGGGGTAAATAAGAATTGAAAATGAATTTAGCAAGAGTCGTATGGTAGTAAAAGGTGCTGGGTTGAAGTTTACACTTTCAGACGTACCTTTATGCAATATGCTGTGTATCCTTGTAGGAGGAATGCGGTCCGACCTCTGTTCAGGTCTGGGGTTGGGTTCGTGTCCACCAGCACGACGTGGGTAGGCTAATGTTGGGAGGCTGGCAATTTGACCTCTGTCCGAGATCACGTCTAGCAGCCGACTGGGAGCGATACTGCTTGCTTTCGAATCACGGGGCTTCCAAACCGCTCGAGCATTGCCTGAAAGGTGGTGGTAAACACAACGCTAGCAAATTGGGAAGGAAAATAGGTCTTATTGTAGAAGTCCCAACTAAAATCCATCTCGAAGCCTAGCTACTCTTGTGACCTGCCTCTCTTACCCTAAGCTTCCGTCAGACCGGAAATATCATTCCTACGACATCCCCACTCTCCCAACAACAGTAGCTTCAAGAGACGGCATGGCTGCTACTTTTATAATTAAACAAAACTAAAACTCTGCTGGGGAAGGCGAGGCGTTCTATAAACGTAGCAGCTCTGTTAAGAAGGCATTCACTCCCTTTCGGGCGTGAAGGTCTTGGCTTAAATAAGTTGATCGCCTTGACAACCCAGTTCTCCTACTCTAACTTGAAGTTTTTTGAGCAGCGATACGGCTGACTACAATGGCCTACCTAACTTATAGGCAAAGATGCTAAGTGTACTAAACTTAATATAGTGATGTAGTCTAGCCTAATAAACAACTACAGGTTGTCTTGTGACGACAGTCTACTCTACCCCTAGATAAGGTTACTTGAAAATTCTACTTGCTACTAACCTAATGCCCTGGTACTAAATCATTAGCCTAACCTACTCAATACAGTTAAATGAAGACGCAATCATTCCAGAGTGTGGTACGCACAGCAGTAGTTCAGCGACGGAACTGTTAAAAATACATAATGAGAGGTAATGATGCGTTGGGGATGATGAGTGGTTAAATTACCAGGAGGGAAATGCAATGAGGGTAGTTATGACATTTACATGAGTGTTAGTATCACAATTTCTAGGGGTTAGAGGGTTAGTTCTACTGGCAGAGATCAGGCTGGCTACCTTCTCTGGGTAGGTGCCAGGATCATTCTGCAAATGAATGCGACCACTGTACCTCGGGCAGGTGTCAAGGAGAGCATGTGGCTCTTTTGTGTTAGTTTGTTAATGACGTCCCTTCTTCTTCTTCTTCTTATTCCCCCAGGACCTGGCTATACCAGTCCTTGGAGTAGACGGAGGCACCGACTCTGGGGAAAAGGCCAGAAACGCCGGCAGGAGCAGAGGCAGTGGTAGCCTGAGGCGGTATGAAGGTGAGGTCTGCCGGAGGTTCATCCTCGGCGACAGTGGTGAGGGTGAAGAAGAACGGAACTAGTGATTGGCCATGGGCTGCGGTAAGCTCCATGCCTGTTGGAGGATCTCCTGTAGGAGGATCCTTGGGTAGGTTAGGCGACCGGCACTAGCTCGGGGCCAGGCGCAGAAGTCAAGTTCGGTGGTGGCTCAACGTCCAGGCTGGACGGAGCTTGGTACTGGACAGTGCTGCCAAGTGGCACTGGCAGAGAGTTGAGGTCGACCGGACCTGTGGCGGGTACCGGAGGTGCAATACCTCTCAGCGTGCCCTTGGAAATGGGGGGAGACAGAGGCTCCTGTCTCTGGTTGAAGGCTAGGCCTTGGGGAACATGGACAGTGTACCGCTGCTGATAGTCGGCTAGGGCACCTAGGCCAATTAGTAGAGTGCCCTATTACGTTGCAGGTTTTGCAACGGAACTGTGAATGATCAATCTCCCTTCCTGGTAACGAGGGAGACTGTTGGTGGTTGTTACTTCCTGGAGGAAGTAAAATTTCGATTACTCCTTGCTTTAGAGTGATTGGACGTGGGGTTTAGGACCCCTAGGCTTTTTGGAATGCGAGGGAGACTTCATGTCTTGCCCTAGGAGGAGGTCGTAACCTCCTGGAATGTAGCTTGCAACTGCAAGAGTACATAACCTTGGAGAAACTAGGTCTGGTGACCCTCAATTGGACAGTCGGAAGGATCAGTTTAATGTGATTGATACCTTCAATGGTGATCAATCGACGTCTATCAATGTTAGCCCCTCGGGGGATTCGGTCTTCCCGTATCAGGGAGATTTGAGCGCCAGAGTCGTCGTAGGCTCTGACGTGGCTTGGTGATAATGGCTTTGGAGGGGTGCGACGGTTATAGGGCCCTTAGCTGGGGGGTCCTAGAGAAGAAGGATGGTGCGGCCATTGCGATGGCCGGAATATTGTGGTCGCGACCCTCCGTAATTTGCAGACATGTGACCCTTGCCGGCCACAGTCTCGCAGAACTTGTTCCAGAACCTCTTCCGTGGCACTGGATGATAAGGCCGAGATGGCCCCACAGGTTGCGAATCTGCGGAGTCACCAAGGCTGGCAGTGTGCTCTGGCACAGGTGAAGAGTCCTCTCTGGCAGTGATTTGACGTGGGGAGGTTAAGGAAACCTCCGTTGAATCACCCTCGGAAACAAGTCCGGGGTTAACTGGTGGGCTTACTCTTCCAAAAGGGAGGAGGTAGGCGGTAAAAAGGAAGTAAGAGGCTGGCAGGATGCGGCAGGAATTTCTATCTCCGGCACTGGATCAGGACCAGGCTCACAAATAGAAAGGATGTCAGGCTGACCAGAGACGGGCGGGACTAAGAGAGAGGGGGCGGGGGTGCAGGGCTGGAAGCTGGCAGAGTGGCTTGAGCTAGGATACTCTCCTTACGGGCCTTCTCCCGCTTGATGTCGAGTTCCTTCTCCTTGAGAGCGAGCTCATGCTTTCGCTCCTCTTCCCTTGCCTTCCTTGCTGCTTCTCTTTCTTTTCTCTCTGCTTCTCTGGCTTTTCTCTGGTTTTCCCTTTCTTCCTTTTCTTGCAGGCGCGCGGCAGCCTGCTGCGCCTTTATCCACTGGTCTAGTGCTGGTCCAGTGTAACCAGCCTCCTTGCCCAGAGTTATGAGGGCTCCGAGCTTCTCTAGCTCTCTGGCAAAGAAGTCGCGGGAAGCAGGGGAAGACATTTCCCTTAGGCTGCAGTAGAGGCTCGGAGGAAAATGAAAATAATGGCCAGGAAAGGGTACTGAATGGAATAGGAGTGCCTACTGTGGAAAGTGGCACTCACTTGGAAATGGGTTCTGCGACGTGGTAAGGAAAAGTCTGAAAAGACTGGGTGCTCGGTGGCACTTTGTGAATGGCACCTTCTGCTGAGGTGAAAAAATCGAATGAAGTGTGCTGTGTACGTCACACTTACGGGCGTTCCCAACTTGGGAGACGTTGTAATGGGCTACCTGTAGGTCCAATACAGGTGCACGGCACTTATGAGGAGGCGTTCCTTGGGCAGCACTAGTAGTGCTGGTATTGCGGCACTTTGGGGAGGCGTTTCCCTTAGGAGTGTCCGAAGGATCACTGACCCTTGTACACGGACACACTAATTATTGGGCGTTCCGTAAGGACGGACACGCAGGTTTAATGGTACCGGTACGGGCCTGTACAGGTGCAATGGCACTTATGGAGGCGTTCCTTGGAGCACTGGTATCGTGCTGGTGTGTCCCGGACACTACATGCAGTATACTTAAAAAATATACTGAAGTGAAATGGCACTGCTCATGGCAGAGTGTAATAGTGGAGGAGAGAAAGTAAAAGGTGGGAGAGTACTTCAGCGGCCAGTCGGTTGAATTGAACAGTGTCAAGAATTAGTGGCACTGTAAAATGATAAGACCTGACGTGCACTGGTGGTGGCCCAGTCCTAACCTTGGTAACGACTTCCCCTGTCGGGAAGTAAAGGAATGAATTGGCGTGGGCACACCTGTGCGAATTGTGCTTGCGGTATACGCAAGTCTTTTGTGATAAAAAATGAAAAAAGACCACTCGGGCAACGACAGGTAATGATAATTGAAAATGCTCAGTCCCTCGTGAAGTACTCGGTAAATGAAAATAAATAAATGTTTGCAAACTTGCAATGGACACATGCCGTTTACGTATCGCTGTTGTAAATGAAAGACAACAAGAGACTAAAATAAGGTTAATTTCGGCATGCTATAATTAATGGTAATAAGATGTAGTACTCTTGGCTTCTGAATACTGTGTTCTGGTTTACTCTCTCTCTCTCTCTCTCTCTCGGAGAGGGTGAAAACTGATATATGAAATGAACTCCCCTTATATTTGAATTGAACTACTAATGTGCGTTTAATGTGACGCAACTGCGGTTAAATGATTTACTTACGTTAACGTGAAATGAAAGAAATTGCTTTAGAAAAGGTTTTATGAAAAAATGATAACGCGCTCGCGTGAACGATGTTACAAGTTAAGTTAGCGGCTGCGCTTATGAAATGATTTGCGTTTCAATATGAAAATTTACAAAGACGCGTTTACGTTTAAACAATTTTCTTGCAGTGACTCTACTTTTAAGATTTACGTTAAACTTACGTAAGGACAAGTGAAAAATTATGGTAAGGATTTGAAAACGATGTTAGCAAACAATTGTAAATGAGGTTACGTTAAGTGAAATGAAATTTTCGCTCAGCGCGCGAGTGAGCGATGCGAGGTGGAACACGTGAAGGAGCTGGGTAGCGCTGCGGGGGTAGCGCGCAGCATGTCGTCAAAACAGTGATTCTCTGTAAATGCGAAGGCAATTTACAACACAAAATTCTACTTTCTTATTCAAGGGCGAATTACGCTTAATTTGTTCTCTGGCAGAACGATAGATACTAGTACCGAGATCGATATTATTACGTTAAAACTTTGAGACTTACGTTACTTTGCTTAAATTGTTTAGGTAATGTTTAAAGGATAAAAAAATCATGGCTGCCGCTGTGAGCAGAAAAACGAAAACTGGTTGAGACCGCGCAGGCGAGAGAGAGCGAAGCTGAATTAGCTGAGAGGTAAGCGGTTACCAACACTTGGAATGAAACTAAGTTAAAAATGGATTCCCTAACAATATCACAGACAAAAGAATTGTACACTTCTTTTGCCGTAACTATTAGTAAAACACTCCTAACTAGCCTAGGCTTTCTCATACCAGCAATAAACCCTGGCAAAGCACTTCATAGTTTGATCTGGTCCTTTCTGGCACTATCTGCACACGTGTTAGTGCTCCTTACGACAAAACAATGCGATTTACAGAACAGAATTCGCTCGGCGCTCTGGCCGTTACAATAATAAGAATATTTCTACCTTCACATTTGTTTAACACACTTCCTACAATAAAAATACTTAAACGTACCTAAGCTAACTAGGTTATAAATAATCATTAATGAATGGAATACCTTACCGTGAGTCAGTGTGTCTTCTTTCCCTGCAAGTGTGCTTGATTTACTTTTTTGTAAAAATAATTTAGTTTACCGTTTACAACGGATAACGCGATTTACAAGCTTTTTAAGCAAGCCCGGATTCGATCCTGGCAAGGTCGCCAATATTAACGGTATATAGGGCCCTCGTGAGAGACTAGATACGTAAACGGAAGTAATTTAGGGATTTCAAGAGAGGGAATTGCTTGAACTTACCGTTAAACTTTCTTTAGGGGGAAGGTCGCCAGAAAACTCAGCTCGTTACTTTTAAACTATTATTTACAAAAAAAGGCCCGTGCTGGCCTGGAGAAAAGTTTAA
>NC_087209.1:75946702-76059280 GCF_015104395.2 Macrobrachium nipponense
GAATTCTTGAACTCTTTTGAGTTCTTCTGCTGTTGCTCTTCCTGAATTTGACGCCTGTTTCCAAATCCCTTTACTCTTGTTTTTTTGGTGTCAAGGTTATAACTGTTGGTTTTTTTGGTAGTTTTGTTGTTGCTATTGTTGCTTTTGCAGTTTTTGCCGTTGGTATTTTCACCTGGGAGGTCATGATTTTTGTTTACTGTTTTATTTCTTAGTTAGGCGATAGGATTAAGCGAAATGCTTCGATTAAAAATCTGACCACAGATGGGTCTTGTGACTGATTTCGGTTACCAAATTTTCTCATTCATTTTGCAATGTTTCATTTTATGAAATTTAGGCTGTCAAGCAAAGCACTGGAGTACTTTCGGGCATTCAGCGCTTCAGACAGTGAAAAGGGGGAGTTGGAGAGGTTGAAAAGCAAAATGAAGACTCCAGAAAATAAGAGATGAAGTACAAGGACAAAGAGGACACTGAGGTTAAGGGAAATGCTAAAAATCGGATGCAGCTACCGGCTGGGGGAACATTGCAGCTTTGTCTACAGTGCACCACGCAAGGTGCACTGATGGTACTACCATACTATGGGGCTGCAAATTTGTCAGCCTCTTTCTCGTAGGCTCTCTTTCGGATCCCGAAAACTAACAATTCTTGGTCGATAGAATAAATTTTCTCACGGATGTATGATGCCAGCAAAAGTACGACTCCTCTATCCATGATGCCTGCAAAAGTACGAGTCCTTAAGTGTATTGTCTGCTTGCTTGTTACATTTCAGTTATCTTTTCCTGTTCGACATAGAATGAGATTCTTATCAGTTGTAACTTTTATGCAATATACTGGTAAATTCAAGTCAAGAATTTACAGAGGTGTGGAACATAAGATAGAAAAAGGAATTACATTACATAGAAAAACAAGGACGAAAATGCATTCGGAATGAAAAAAATAAAAAGCTGAACAATTGAATAGACTATGAGATGGTCAGTTAGAAACGTGGAATAACGTCATGAAATCCGAAACATGAACGATATGAAACTCAAGCGCCGAACCCAACCTTCAAAAACATATAAGTAGAAAACCGAACACAAAACAGATCAACAGCGATAAAAAACACTTTGAAGTTTACTTATAAACATTGAATAACTGAAAACAAGGCAATCAGAAAAGAGGTAACATCGAAAAATACAATTGAAAACAAAAAACTGAGAAACATCACAGTATATGAGAAGAAAAACAAAAGTACGAGACGGGTCCCAACACCGGGAGGATCCGTTTGATTAAGTTCAAGTGTCTCATTCCCACGTCATTCGCTTGCATTTGTTTTGCTGCACAATGTGTCGACTCGTGGAAGGAGACACTAACATTGTTCCTTCTTTATATATATATATATATATATATATATATATATATATATATATATATATATATATATATTAATATATGTGTGTGTGATGTGATTTTACTTTACATCTATCAATGCAATATAAATTGCCTTATAATGCAAGACCAGATATTAGAACAACATAAAGTAGCACAGAAATCTTAACGAAAACCCTTTACAGAGGCAATTATAAACACATACACACACACACACACACATACACACAATATATTCTCTCGATATTTATCTGTTTTCCCCAACACTGGTTGGCGCCAGAGAAAAAGTAATG
The DNA here is from genome assembly GCF_015104395.2 of Macrobrachium nipponense. Taxonomy (NCBI): domain Eukaryota; kingdom Metazoa; phylum Arthropoda; class Malacostraca; order Decapoda; family Palaemonidae; genus Macrobrachium; species Macrobrachium nipponense. The sequence goes on from NC_087209.1 coordinate 75,948,361, forward strand.
CATCGTCACTAGCACATCGATATTTTAACTGCTCAATTGGGCATGAACCTACCTGTAGTAAAACGCTATGCAGCTTCATATTCCTAGACACAAGACGCTGAACCCAAAGCATACACTATCCCATTCAGCCTATAATGTGTATATATTCACATGCTTCCTGGAAATTAAGGTCCTTCCTTTGCTATGCCTCTTGCACACCACTTACCCAGGACTTTGCATATCTTAATCTCCTCTTTCTCCTGCAAAATACCTTAATCATTCCATCTTTACATTAACCTATTATCGTTCATTCTTCCCACAAGACCGAACCATTTCAACATACTCAAATCCACCCTTTCACCTACACTGACCATTTTACCATTAGTTCTTCCAGCAAACTTACCCATCTACGATGGGTGATAAAATACGGGTGCAGAAGCGAAAAATTTATATGTATGTACTATTTGTTCAGCAATATTAAAATAAGTGCGATTTTTATACATACCTACTACAGAACCTCTTTGTACACAATATTATCAATTTGTCCACAACTTAATTTCAAGTTGGCAGAGTCAGTTGCTCTGCTCATCGCCACATACAGTTGGCCATGAGTGAACATGGGTGACGGCAGAAACTCACCAACACGATCCAAAGTCTGGCCCTGCGACTTGTTTGCAGTGAATGAGAAGGCCAGGTTGATGGGAAACTGCCTGCTTCGTAACTGGAACGGAAACTGGTTGTCCGAAGGAATCCGGGGGATGAACAGACGCTTGCCGGTGTGAGGGCCCGTTGCTATCACTGCTTTGATGACGTGGGAGTTTAGCTCCATAACAGTGTACCTCGTTCCGTTGCAATGTCCATTAGCAGGATCGAAATTCAGAAGCAACATTACCGGGCAGTACTTCTACAACGTTATTTTGTGCACTGGCAGTCCCGATGGATTTAAGTTATTCAAAAAACCTTGCGGATATTGATAATGATTTTCATCTTCTATTGTGTCCGAGCTGAAATATTCGCGACTTTCTTTGGGGAAGTTGTACAGAAATTATGTATGAAAAATCATAAAGTAACTAAGTCTACGGGAATAACCCGCCTCGTTTCACGGCCAGAAACAGCTCCGTTTCAGGGAATCCCTTCTCACCCCCACCCCCTACAAAGTAGGGGGTTAGGTTGGATGAAACCCCATTACAAACCATCTTATGGGTCCCCACCATAACCCTGCCAAGTTTCATGCCCATCTGACCAGCCGTTTGGCCGTGATTGAATGACAGACAGACAGACATTACGCCCATTATAGTATGATCTTAGGGTTGCCATATCTGAACTGTCCGAATACAGGACGCTTCCCTCTTGAACCCAACCACCCTTCCCTAGTTAAAAAAAAAAATGCAGTTTGTATGATCTGTCACTGATGTGCACGCGTGTGTGTATAAAATAATTTTTAAAAATTATCTCAACATAAGGCTGATTCTCTTGAAATTCTATTTAATCTTAATCTAGTTACAGTCTTCTTTACTCCTAATGTCTGTGGCTGCATGTTGTGTGGCGTGTGCCCATCCATATTTTTGAGAGGAGCTGATGCTATTCAGGAGAACTTGTAGAAATTTTAGAATTCCCCCCAGTCGAGGATTTTGACACCAAAATGCAGGACATATCCGGGAAAATGCGGACGTATGGCAACCCTAATGTATCTTCACATCTCTCACCTTGACCGTTCTCTTAAGCCTCATATACCACAAAAGGTTCTCTCAACAGCTTCAGCCTTTTTCTACCTTTCTTTTAAGTTTAGCACACACACTTCACTTCAGTAAAGTAGAGCTAGCTCAACAGTCCTTTCAGACATTCCCACCTTGGCTTCAGATGGCAATACAAAGTCTCTTCCCAATCTTTGGCACATACCCTGTGCTGCCTACCTTGCCCTATCTCTTGCCCTGACTCTTCTCGAACATACTGAAATACTCTAAAAGTCGCCACCAACCTTTTTCCGCAGGAGACTGTCTGTGCAAAGATACGAGAGCCACCCCATGGCTATAGTAGATTCACATCAACCGTGCATTTGTTGTCTAGGCCAGTCCCTTATGACGCTCCTGATTGGCTGTCGATAAGCCAATCACAGTGCTGGAAACTCTCAGTCTCTCTCGAGAGAGTTCACATGGGTAGGATCTATGTTCCACCTCTCCTGAAGGATACGTCTTTCAATAGTATCCCTCAGGAGAGGTGGAACATACATCCTGCCTATGTGAACTCTCGAGAGAGACTGAGAGTTTCCAGCCCCGTGATTGGCTTATCATCATCCAATCACGAGCGTCGTAAGGGACTGGCCTAGACATCAAATGCACGGTTGATGTGAATCTACTATAGCAACCTTATCCTAATAATCAGATGCACCTCGATTAAACATTTTCTGAATCCATATCCTCTAAGAGGAAAAAGAAGCGAGAAAACTCAACATAACCCCAAACATTAGATGACAATCAGGAAATGAAGAAATACGCAGAATTGCTTCTGCATAAAAGAAAGGGGTCTTCAAACAATTCAAAAGAACCAGATGATCATTCTCGGACGAAAATGGCCAGATGAATGAGATGGGATATGTGAATTAAAGGAAATGGAATGGCTTCACTTTTTTTTTCTTGGTCTCAGATTTCGAAGTGATAAAGTTAATTAAATTTCTGGTCGAGTGTCTCCCCCATCTGGGAGGGAGGGCAGGACTCAGGCGTCCAACAATGGAGGACTCCACGTCCTGTATCTTCTAAAAAGACGAATCACAAAATGAGCCACTTTTTCAACCGACTTTAAGTGACCATCCAGCCAGTTTCATAGAGAGAGAGAGAGAGAGAGAGAGAGAGAGAGAGAGAGAGAGAGAGAGAGTTTCCCAATGGAAAAAGATGCAAGACTCCTGACTGATTCTGCGCCTTTTAAGAAGAGATAAACACCGAACTAAGCTTAATGCTCGATAAAAAGGAAATATGCTGACAGAGAGAGAGAGAGAGAGAGAGAGAGAGAGAGAGAGAGAGAGAGAGAGAGAGAGAGAGTCTTTCAACAATGGTAGAAGATGCCAGATTCAAGGTTCTGCAGCTTTTAAGAAGATATAATTCATCATTAAACTAAGCTCACTGTCTCGGCAAAAAGAAAATATACTGAGAGAGAGAGAGAGAGAGAGAGAATCATCTCACACGGTCATCAACAACATTATCACACACCCTCCAGTCATTACAATCTCTGTTCATACAATCAGTCACAAGTGTGTATGAGTGTTTTCCTCTTTTCGCCTACATAATTAGCAATAAAACGTCTTGGGCTATATCAGCTTCAGGGAATACTACGCAGCTAAAGTCATCATTATTTTGATTATATAAATAAAAAGACAATTGGAGGAAGAGATTTGTTCGTAAAATTTAGTACCATTCAACAGGGATATAGAATATATATAGATAGAATAGAATATATATATATATATATAAAAAATATAATATATATATATATATATATATATATATATATATATATCTATAATTATATAAATATTATTCGAGCTACAAATGTCCTTTAATATCTAATTCGCTCTACCTCGAAATTGATATATTTTCATATATGTAAACCGAAGGGGAATTTTTTTCTTGATAATAATTTCGTCCTCTCGTGGGATCGACCCACAGTTCAGCGGTCAGGGACGAATTCAAGACGACAATGACGTTATCAATTCGGCTAACAAGTGAAGTTATAAACTTAAACCAATTCTGACCTTACAAATCACCGTCGAACTCGGATATTCGTAATTAGAATCGATGCCCAACCCCCTCTACCATGTTAACAAATTCGAACGTTTGACGAACGTAGCTATATTTTGGATAATTATCACATCACCATGATTCATATAAATTATTCGAGCTACAAATGTCCTTTAATATCTAATTCGCTCTACATTCGTCAAACGTTCGAATTTGTTAACATGGTAGAGGGGGTTGGGCATCGATTCTAATTACGAATAACTGAGTTCGACTTTGATTTGTAAGGTCCGAATCGGTATAAACTTATATAACCTTAGTGGTTGGCCGAATCGATAACGTCACTGTCGTCTTGATATTGCCCTTGTCCACTGGACGGTAGTTCGATCCCACGAGAGGACGAAATTATTATCAACAAAAAAATTCCCCTTCGGTTTAATATGAAAATATATCATTTCCGAGGTAGAGCGAATTAGATATCAAAGGACATTTGTAGCTCGAATAATTTATATGAATATATATATATATATATATATATATATATATATATATATATATATATATATATAATATATATATATACGTACAAAACATAAACATATACACAACTTCACATCATCTCTCGGCAAAGGAAAATCCTACCCTACAGATTTTTGTTTAAGGAAAGAAAATTCGCAGATAAACGTCAAAGCAAAAATTTCTCTCAAATCTCCAGCCTTCCTCTCCAGCGCTAATCCTCCCAGAGCTCTGTGAATTGGTCTCTTGCGTCGAAAAGAAAAGTCTAACGCAAACAATTTAGAATAACAGAAACTGAAAGGCTTGTGGACTTTTCCTTGTCAACGTAGTTAAACGTTCAGCGACCTCGGCTTCCAGGAACCTCTGTCTTTCTATCTATCTATTGATCTATCTATTCTGCTTTTTGATCCGTCTTGCTCCTAATATGGGATAAAGTCATCTAGAATCATCACTGTTTATTATACGACCGTTAGCCGTTTCCCTTATCACGGTTGGTTCTGGGTAGAAAAAAAAAATAATAATCATAGTTACTTTTTTTTAACATGAATCAGGATTGATTGCCTGAACAAAACACATTTCCAGATTATTATTATTATTATTATTATTATTATTTAGCTCCTTGCATTTTGTTATTCATAAGTGAATGATTTCTGGTGGCGATATGCCCTGCCGGTTGCTGGCTCCCCTACCCACAATCGCCCCCCCCCCCCCACCCCCTACAGAGAACGTAACCTTGCACTCTCCATCTGGGGATAATTGCGTATTCTAACTCGAGCGTGTATCACCTTACTATGTAAGCTGTTTTTCTTTCTTTCTCTTATACAAATCTTTCACTTTTTGTCCAGGTGTATGAAGCTGATTTTGTTCGTTCTGTTGTAAGTTTATTTTGTTTACATCAATTTCTCACATTTACGTGTAGCTACGCAATTTGTGAGGAATATATTTCGATTACATTATTACTGAAAGATCTGTATAGCGTTAGCTATGGTAGGTTCAGTGGTTCTATAGGCCTATTTTACATATTCCTGTATAGAATCTATCTATCTTTTACTATTTGCAAACTCGTTCTTCTGCCTTTAAATGCAACCCATCACCCATCAACGCCCATACGAAGCTCCCACGATCTGTAGAAAGATTCTGAACCCCTCAGGAGAGCTGGAACATACACCCTGCCTATGTGAAGTCTCGAGAGAGACTGGGAGTTTCCAGCCCCGTGATTGGCTTATCAACAGCCAATCAGGAGCGTCGTTAGGGACTGGCCTAGACGTGAAATGCACAGTTGATGTGAATGTACTATAGTATTGCCCCAGCCTCGTTTTCTTTTTTTTCTTTTTTTCTTTTTTTTTGCCATGCCTATAGGTTCGGTTGGGTTAGGTTAAGTTACTTTAGAAGATTCCAAGAGATAATTTGGGTGTGGGAAACATAATGAGATTATTTTCCAGAAGATTCTATGGTTAGTTTTGAAGATATGGCTTCCAGCTTTTTCAGGGATGGTTCGATACTCGGTTACAGTTCGGGAATATGCGTCCGGAAGCATATGAGCCAACCATGTCTTTTTATTATTATTATTATTATTATTATTATTATTATTATTATTATTTATTATTGCAAATCTTGACGTAATATAAAGATTAGACGATAGCTATCACTCTTTCTTCCGTTAATTAAACGCACCCAATCTCCTTTGTTGCTCTTTATTATCGTTATATATTTATATATATATATATATTATATATATATATATATATATATATATATATATATATATATATATATATACTATATATATATATATATATATATATATATATATAATATATATATATATATATATATTTGGCCGGGAGCTGGAAAACCTAGCCTAAACAAAGTAATTTAATCGGCCTTTGTATGAAATAAACAAATAAAATAAATAAATAAATAAATAAATAAATAACGATCAGCGATAAAAGGGAGCCACAGACCTAAGGATATGCATTTTCAAACTTTGTCTATCGTAATTCCAAAATTCCTACCTGGGTACTAAACATCTTATACTAGGAATTACGGCAGGAATAATATTCAGGCTAGTATCAGGTGAAAAAATATTCTTAGACCATGATTTACTGAAGAGATAATTCAGACTAAGAAATAATGAGGAACACTGTTTTAGATTGAGTTATTAAATAAATACTCCATATTTTAGACGAAGAGAAACAGAGGAAAAATATTTTAGACTATTAAAGAAATACTCCACATTTTAGGCTAAGATATACAGATGAAAAATATTTTAGACTGAGCTATTGAATAAATACTCCACATTTCAGGCTAAGATATACCGAGAAAAGAATATTTTAGACCGCGCTATTAAAGAAATACTCCATATTGTAGGCTACGACATATTGAGGAAAAATATTTTAGACTGCGCTATTAAAGAAATACTCCATATTTTAGATTAAGAAATACTGAGGAAAGAATATTTTTTACCAAGTTGTTAAAGAAATACACCATATTTAACACTAAGATATACTGAGGAAACATATTTTAGACTGAACTATTAAAAGAAATACTCCACATTTTGGACTAAGAGACACTGAGAAAAGAATATTTTAGACTGAGATATTAAAGAAATACTCAAATCTTTTAGACTGTGAGTTACTGAAAAATACATCATTCTAGACTAGGAAGAACTTCAGAAATAATATTTTAGACTCAGGGCTTTGAAGATGTAATATTTTTGGGAGGGAGTTATTGAGGTAATACCTCAGTATTTTAGACTGTGAGTTCGTGACGTTATTCCAAAACTGAGTAACTGAAGTAATATAATTTCAGAGAAGAGTGAATGAAGAAATATTTCATATTGTATGTTACTAAAGAAATAATATTGTAGTCTAGCCATTATTGAAGAAATGATATTTCAGACGAGGAGATTTCAAAGAAATGATTTACATTAAACTATGATTTTTAAAAATTTCACTCTGCGTTACTGAAACGGTAATATTTTAAACAAGGAGTTGTCGAAAAAATTATGTTTTAGACTCTGAACTAAGAAGAAGAAATATTTTTGATTAGCAGTCAATGATGAAATGATTTTTTGGCCTGAAGTTGCTGAAAAGAATATATTATGCAAACAGAATTTCAGAGCAGGAATTGAAGACGGGAAAATCTCCTCGTCTGAAATATCATTTCTTCAATAATGGCGAAACTACAATATTATTTCTTTTGTAACATACAATATGAAATATTTCTTCATTCACTCCTTCTCTGAAATTATATTACTTCAGTTACTGATGAAATGATATTTCAACCTAAAGTATCTTGAAAAATTAATTTTAAAAAAATCTTAAAGAAACAGTATTTTTGACTCTAAATTAACATAGAAAGAGAATATTGGATCGGGAATTAAAAACAAAAAACAAAATAGTATCTTAGACTAGGAATCGCAAATGAGATCATTTTTCAGCCTGGAGTTACCGAAATCATTCACTTTAAACAAATATTTAAAAATCAAATAGCACTTTGGACTAGGAATTCATATGGAAATAGTATTTCAGACTCGGAATTGAAGACGGAAAAACATCTTAGACTTAAGGATCACTGATGAAATAATATTTCAGTTTGAATAACTGGAGAAATTAATTTAAACAATAACTATAGCAAAAATAGTATTTTGGACTAGGAATTAACATAGAAATAGTATATTAGATTGGGAATTAAAAACGAAGTAGTATCTTAGACTAGGAATCATGGATGATATTTTTCAGCCTGACGTTACTGAAATAATCTACTTTAAACAAAAACTTAACAAAGAACTAGTAGTTTGGACTTGGAACTAGTCCAAACTAGGACTTGGAACTAGTCCGATAGTATCTTCGACTAGGAATAGCTGACAAAAAAACCTTTAAACTAAATAGACGGAAAAATCATATTTCTTACAGAGTTGCTCAAGAAAGAAAGAAAGAAAAAAAAAACAGCCATGACTGAAGTCCTTTGACCGTCGGAGGAGGAGGCGTGAGGAAAACACCAGAATGGAGGGAGGAAGAGTTCCGTTCCGCAGTTCCCCAAGAAATAATAATAATCAGCGAGGACTCGATGAAGCCAGGCAGGGAACCTCGGATGCCCCGCTGGCTGGAATAGTAAAACGAAAATACGATCGTTTTTACGCTGTGTTGACGGCACTCGCGTGCAATAGCAGCTGTTTTCGGCACCCTCTTCCACACACACACACACACACACACACACACACACACACACACACACACACATATATATATATATATATATATATATATATATATATATATATATATATATATATATATAATATATAGGCGAATACCACAGGAAAATGATAGGCCGAAATCCAAGTGCTTTCGTCTTTACTAAGACATTGTCAAGGAACGAATCAAATACAGTTGAAGAAAAAAGTTATCAGGCAGGTAAACAACAAGATCAAGAATACCAGATCTTTCCTTGACAATGTCTTAGTAAAGACGAAAGCGCTTAGATTTCAGCCTATCATTTTCCAGTGGTATTCGCTTATTTAATGAAGTCACGTGCATCTACTGTGATTTTTAAGCATATATATATATATATATATATATATATATATATATATATATATATATATATATGTATATAATATATTATATATTAGCAAAATGTAGGGGATAATAATGGTAACATTATTTTCACATATTTTTCTGCTTTAAATAATTGTAACTGATTAATCTAAGCGCATATACGGAAATCTATCAACATGGGTTGCTAGAAGTACATAGTTTGTATTTATGAGAAAAGTGTTGATATAGTACTGAATTCGCATAGCCTGCCACTCTTAAAACCACAAAGTATCACACCACATAAATCTGACATAAAAAAAAAGGAAAAACTTGACACTAGCCATGGCTTTATAAAACTAATGGAAGAAAACCTCAGGATGCGGTCGGGTTCAATTCACCAAACACGAAAACAGAACCGCGAGGTTGCTTGAAGGACCGTTCTTACCGACAGATAATTGAGATTCTTAGCAATTTTCGATTTCGAGTTTTTGCTCATAACGGCTATACTTTCGCCTTCATCACTATTATAGTCTGTTAGTTAATGTACCTGCAACAAAAAAAGGGTTAAGTTTGAGTTTCTAATCTAAAATAGGTTGACCAAACTATTCAAAAGAGGCATCGTTCATTGGAACAGTTCAAACACGTCTGCACAAATTTCGACGGAATGACGCTCATCGGTAGAAAACTGAAAAGCAGAGCAAAAGATAAAAAATATAGTCAAATGAAGATGACAACTACAGACAAACAAAGAAAATCCAACCCCCAACGAACCATACAAAAGCACGAATACGCAGCAGTTGAGTAATGAGCCATAAAAACTAAAGCAAACCGTCAACTCGGGTACAGTCACGGTCTATACTCTGTTTTTTTCCATCTGTCCATCCGCCTGTGGTGTTTTTGTATGGTAACACTGCGTCCCGGGCTTTAAATAGTTACGGTATGTGTAAGTTTTACGTAAATAAAAGGATTTCTGGGTGTACATTTGCAACTGAAAAGTGTTTTAATAATTTACTGTATGCGAAGTACACCGTTAATATTCGAAATAGGATATTATTATTGTTGAATGTAAGCTGAATGCAACTATCTAAAGCCCGGGACGCAGTGTTACCATACGGAAACACCACAGGCGGATGGACAGATGGAAAAAAACAGAGTATAGGTATATACCTAGACCGTGGCTACAGTAACGCCACTGCGTCTCCTCCGAGCGTTCGAACCAGTTCCCTGTTGGTTAATAACGTGCGTGGGTCAGCAGCCAGTAGCAGTCATTTACTCAACGAGGACCCCCGGTCATTCGGGCAATTCAAGTGATTTATGGTCCACGTGACGAACGTTCGTGACAGCAGTGACTCCTGTTAAAAATAACAGAGATAATACTGATATGGCAGCTGCTTAATTCACCACGCTATCACCAGATAAATGCGGAACCTGCAGACATTGCGCTTCATTTCTTCAGACAGGAAGCCTTACACACACTCTCTCTCTCTCTCTTTATATATATATATATATATATATATATATATATATATATAAGGAGGTTTGACGAAGGAAAACATTATTTTTGACCAAGGCAGACCTGGGTCACTCATGGAGGACTATTCACCACCTGTACAGGTTGAGTCGCACCAACCTGTAGGTGGTGAATAGTCCTCCATGAGTGACCCAGGTCTGCCCTTCGGTCAAATATATATATAATATATATAGATATTATATAAATAATATTATATTATATCTATATATTATACTATATATTACATTACATATTAGACATTCGGCCAGGGTATCATTCCCAATCTTACTAAGGCGAACATCAACATTCTAGATTATGATATTTATCATCTTCAAATATAAGCGTTAAGGTAATGGAGCTAATTATAATATACGCTACAAGACATTGACTACGCCCACGTAAATTAGTTGATCTAATTTTGTAAAGTGAATAGACAACCTTGAGTTAAAATTAATTCTTCCTTAAGCTTCAATGTAATTCGTAGAATATAAAATCTCATGGTGTGAATTTGCATTAAATACAGGAAGTACTTTGGATAAAATATTACTTCATTACGAGAGAGAGAGAAAGAGAGAGATTTTGGGTTTGCTGTTCTTCCAAGTGTTCGAGGTATTTAGTCTAGTATTCAACCTGGTCAAATTGTTCAGTTACTTTTACTAGAAATTTTCAATGCCTGGTCAAAATGTTCAGTCCATTCCTGATCAAAGTGTTCAGTCCCTTTCAGCAGGAATGTTCACTTCCTGATCAAAGTGTTCAGTGCTTTCAGTAGGAATGTTCACTTCCTGCTCAAAGTGTCAGTCGCTTTCAGTAGAATTGTTTCGATTCCTGATCAAAGTGTTCAGTTGCTTTCAGTAGGGAATGTTTACTTCTGACAAAGTGTTCAGTCGACTTTTCAGTAGGAATGTTCGATTCTGATCAAAGGCTGTTCATGTTGCTTTCAGTAGGAATGTTCGATCCGATAAAAGTGCTTTCAGTGCTTCCAGTAGAATGGTCACTTCCCTGATCAAAAGTGTTTCAGTCGCTTTCAGTAGGAATGTTCGATTCCTGATCAAAGTTTTCAATTTGCTTTCAGTAGGAATGTTCAATTCCTGATCAAAGTGTTTTCATGTCGCCTTCCAAGTAGGAAGTTCGATTCCTGATCAAAGTGTTCAGTCGCTTTCAGTAGGAATGTTCGATTCCTGATCAAAGTGTTCAGTCGCTTTCAGTAGGAATGTTCAATTCCTGATCAAAGTGTTCAGTCGCTTCCAGTAGGAATGTTCAATTCCTGATCAAAGTGTTCAGGTGCTTCCAGTAGGAATGTTCAATTCCTGATCAAAGTGTTCAGTTGCTTTCAGTAGGAATGTTTTCGATTCCTGATCAAATGTTCCTTTTGCTTCCAGTAAAGGAAATGTTCAATTCCTGATCAAAAGTGTTTCAGTTTGCTTCCCCGTAGGAATGTTCAATTCCTGTCAAGGTGTTCAGTTGCTTCCATTAGGAATGTTCAATTTCTGATCAAAAGTGTTCGGTTGCTTTTCCAGTAGGAATGTTCGTTCCTGACAAATGTTTCAGTCGCTTTCATAGGAATTTCAATTCCTGATCAAAGGTTCAGTTGTTCGATTCCTGATCAAAGTTGTTCAGTTGCTTTCTAGTATAATGTTCACTTCCTGATCAAAGTGTTCAGTCGCTTTCAGTAGGAATGTTCGATTCCTGATCAAAGTGTTCAGTCGCTTTCAGTAGGAATGTTCAATTCCTGATCAAAGTGTTCAGTCGCTTTCAGTAGGAATGTTCAATTCCTGATCAAAGTGTTCAGTTGCTTTCAGTAGGAATGTTCACTTCCTGATCAAAGTGTTCAGTCGCTTTCAGTAGGAATGTTCACTTCCTGATCAAAGTGTTCAGTCGCTTTCAGTAGGAATGTTCACTCCTGATCAAAGTGTTCAGTGCTTTCAGTAGGAATGTTCAATTCCAGATCAAAGTGTTCAGTCGCTTTCAGTAGGAATTCCTGATCAAAGTGTTCAGTCGCTTTCAGTAGGAATGTTCAATTCCTGATCAAAGTGTTCAGTTGCTTTCAGTAGGAATGTTCAATTCCTGATCAAAGTGTTCAGTTGCTTTCAGTAGGAATGTTCAATTCCTGATCAAAGTGTTCAGTTGCTTTCAGTAGGAATGTTCAATTCCTGATCAAAGTGTTCAGTTGCTTTCAGTAGGAATGTTCAATTCCTGATCAAAGTGTTCAGTTGCTTTCAGTAGGAATGTTCACTTCCCCTGATCAAAGTGTTCAGGTGCTTTCAGTAGGAAATGTTCAATTCCTGATCAAGTGTTCAGGTGCGTTTCAGTCCGGAATGTTCACTTCCTGATCAAAGTGTTCAGTCGCTTTCAGTAGGAATGTTCAGTTCCTGATCAAAGTGTTCAGTCGCTTTCAGTAGGAAAGTTCATTCCTGATCAAAGTGTTCAGTTGCTTTTAGTAGGAATGTTCAATTCCTGATCAAAGTGTTCAGTTGCTTTCAGTAGGAATGTTCAATTCCTGATCAAAGTGTTCAGTTGCTTTCAGTAGGAATGTTCACTTCCTGATCAAAGTGTTCAGTTGCTTTCAGTAGGAATGTTCAATTCCTGATCAAAGTGTTCAGTCGCTTTCAGTAGGAATGTTCACTTCCTGATCAAAGTGTTCAGGTGCTTTTAGTAGGAATGTTCAATTCCTGATCAAAGTGTTCAGGTGCTTTCAGTAGGAATGTTCACTTCCTGATCAAAGTGTTCAGTTGCTTTCAGTAGGAATGTTCAATTCCTGATCAAAGTGTTCAGGTGCTTTCAGTAGGAATGTTCACTTCCTGATCAAAGTGTTCAGTTGCTTTCAGTAGGAATGTTCAATTCCTGATCAAAGTGTCAGTTGCTTTAGTAGGATGTTCAATTCCTGATCAAAGTGTTTCAGATTGCTTTCAGTAGGAATGTTCACTTCCTGATCAAAGTGTTCAGTTGCTTTTAGTAGGAATGTTCACTTCCTGATCAAAGTGTTCAGTAGCTTTCAGTAGGAATGTTCAATTCCTGATCAAAGTGTTAATTAGCTTTCAGTAGGAATGTTCGATTCCTGATCAAAGTGTTCAGTCGCTTTCAGTAGGAATGTTCGATTCCTGATCAAAGTGTTCAGTCGCTTTCAGTAGGAATTCCTGATCAAAGTGTTCAGTTGCTTTCAGTAGGAATGTTCAATTCCTGATCAAAGTGTTCAGTTGCTTTCAGTAGGAATGTTCAGTTCCTGATCAAAGTGTTCAGTTGCTTTTAGTAGGAATGTTCAATTCCTGATCAAAGTGTTCAGTCGCTTTCAGTAGGAATGTTCAGTTCCTGATCAAAGTGTTCAGTCGCTTTCAGTAGGAAAGTTCAATTCCTGATCAAAGTGTTCAGTTGCTTTTAGTAGGAATGTTCAACTTCCTGATCAAAGTGTTCAGGTGCTTTCAGTAGGAATGTTCACTTCCTGATCAAAGGGTGTTCAGTTGCTTTTAGTAGGAATGTTCACTTCCTGATCAAAAGTGTTCAGGTGCTTCAGTAGGAATGTTCACTTCCTGATCAAAGTGTTCAGTTGCTTTTAGTAGGAATGTTCAGTTCCATGATCAAAGTGTTCAGGTGCTTTCAGTATTGGAATGTCACTCCATGATCAAAGTGTTCAGCCTCGGCTTCAGTAGGAATGTTCAGTTCCTGATCAAAGTGTCAGTTCAAGTTCGCCTTTCAGTAGGAATGTTCGATTCCTGATCAAAGTGTTCAGTCGCTTTCAGTAGGAAAGTTCAATTCCTGATCAAGTGTTCAGTGCTTCTTCAGTAGGAATGTTTTCAATTCCTGATCAAAGTGTTGCAGTCGCTTTCAGTAGAAAGTTCAATTGCTGATCAAAGTGTTTCAGGTGCTTTCAGTAGGAATGTGTCAATTTCCGGATCAAAGTGTTCAGGGTGCCTTTCAAGTAGGAAGTTCAACTTCCTGATCAAAGTGTTCAGGTGCTTTCAGTAGGATGTTCATTCCTGATCAAGTGTTCAGTCGCTTTCAGTAGGAATGTTCAATTCTGATCAAAGTGTCAGGTGCTTTCAGGAGGAATGTTCCAATTCCGATCAAAGTGTTCAGTCGCTTTCAGTAGGAATGTTCAGTTCCATGATTCAAAGTGTTCAGTCGCTTTCAGTGAGGAATGTTCAACTTCCTGATCAAAGTGGTTCAGGTGCTTTCAGTAGTAATGTTTCACTTTCCGATTCAAAGTGTTCAACAGGTCGCTTTCAAGTAGGAATTGTTCAATTCCTGATCAAATTTTCAGTGCTTTCAGTTAGGAATGTTCAATTCCTGTCAAAGTTTGTTCAGTCGCTTTCATAGGAATATGTTCAGTTCCTGAATCAAAAGTGTTCAGTCGCTTTCAGTAGGGAATGTTTCAATTCCTGATTCAAAGTGTTTCAAAGGTCGCTTTCAGTAGGAATGTTCATTTTCCTGATCAAAGTTGTTCAGTCCGCTTTCCAGGTCGGAATGTTCAAGTTCCTGATCAACAGTGTTTCAAAGTCGCTTTCAAGTTGGAATGTTCGATTCCTGATCAAAGTGTTCAGGTCGCTTTCAATTAGAATTGTTCAAATTCCTGCATCAAAGTGTTAAATTAGCTTTCAGTAGGAATGTTCAATTCCTGATTCAAGTGTTAATTAGCTTTCAGTAGGAATGTTCAATTCCCGATGAAAGTGTTCAATCACTTTAAGTAGGAATGTTCAATTCCTGGTGTGTTCAGTTGCTCTCAGTTGAACAGTTCAATTCCTGATCGAAGTGTTCAGTCGCTCTCAGTTGAATTGTTTAATTCCTGGTTAAAATGTTCAGTTGCTTTCAGTATATATGTTCAATTCCTGATCAAAGTGTTCATTCCCTTTTAGTATACATGTTCATTTTCTGGTCAAAGTGTTCAGTCAAATGTTTCAGTCTTGTTCAACTGTTCTGGTACAAACTGTTCATTCAAGTGTTCAATTACCGTAAATAATGTTCGGCCCGGTGCTTAATGACTGTGTTCAATACTTTTGCATCATGTTCTTTACACAGCTAAGTTCCTGTACATAAGTGTACATTCCCATGTTGAGTTCCTGCAAATAACTATTCAATTATCTGTGCAGTTCCGTACAAAATGTTTAATCCGTTGTCCAATTTCTGTACATAGTGTCCATTCCAAAGTTCAGTTCCTATTCAAAATTTTCAGTCTAGTGTTCAGTTTTTCTACAAGACGTTCATTCTGTACGTAAGTTACTGTACAGAGCATTCAGTCCAATGTTCATTCAGGAAGTCCAATGCTCAGTCAGGAAGTCAATCACTGTACAAAATTGTTCAATCCAATGTTCAGCCCATTATTCAGTTCCTTCACTGAGCTTTCATTCCAAAGTTCAATTCCTGTAAAAATGTTCAGTCCAATCTTCAGTTACAGTACAATATCTTTATTCCAAAGCTCAGTTCCTTTACAAGACGCTCATTCAGGAATTTAATCACCGTACAAAAATGTTCAGCCCAGTGTTCAGTTCTTGTACAAATTATTCATTCGAAATTTCAATTCCTATATCAAATGTTCAGTCCGATGTTCTGTTAGCGTACAACGTGTTCATTCCATAGCTCAGTTCCTGTACAGAACGCTCATTCAGGAGTTCAGTCGCTGTGCTGAAATGTTCAGCCCAATGTTCAGCTCCTGTACAATGTGTCCATTGCAAAGCTCAGTTTCTGTACAAGAAACTCATGGAGAGGTTCAATCATTGTAAAAAAAAAAATGTTCAGTTCCTGTTGAAAGTATTCAATCCAAAGTTCAATTCCTGTATGAAATGTTCAGCCCAATGTTCAGTTAATGTGCACAATATTCATTCCAAGGCTCAGTTCCTGTACATGATATGCTGCTCAGCTCCTGTACAAGACACTCATCCCGAAGTCACAAGTTCAATTCCTGTGTGAAATGTTCAGCCCAATATTCATTCCAAGGCTCAGTTCCTGTACATGAAATGCTGCTCAGCTCCTGTACAAGACGCTCATTGCAAAGTCAATTGCATTACAAAGCTTTCAGTCTTGCTAAGCCCAATTCACAGCCTGAAAATGGCGGCTAAAGCAGCGGCATTTGAAAACTGAATGAGCGGTGGACGTGTTTCCTTGATGGACGCCCACATCGCTGCCTTCCTGCTTGACGGTCGCGAGTCGCATTGTGGCAATTACGCTCCTCCAAGCACCATGGGGGCGGGGGGGGGGGGGGGGTTAGGGGGGATAGGGGAAGGGATAACAGGTGGGAAAGGCTGGAGTGGTATTGAGTGGACCGCCAGGAATGCGACATTTTCGCTGAAAACATGACGTCGGGTTATAAAAAAAAAAAATTTTTGTTGTGCTTGGAGAAAAAAAACATTGCATATGGAAAACATCTATACGTGTGTATATGTAGGCAAAGAGAGAGAGAGAGAGAGAGAGAGAGAGGCACGAATTACCGGCCGCTTGCAATCTTCATTCATATAGCAATAGCAAATAATGACTCCATTTTCTATAATTATTACTCAAAGCGAGGACTATTAACACAAAAAAGGAAAGTACTAATGAATTGTCAAGCGTTTCCTACCCAATTACTGCAGAATGGACGTGGCTGAGGATGAATTCGATGAAACGGTGCTATTCGCTACTGTTATTCCTGAAGCTTAGAATAAAAACTTAATTTAAAATTCTACAGACTTGTTTTTTTTGGGGTGTAATGAAATTGCAAAGGATTCATCGCTCTTATTAATTAAATATTTCTATCATAATACATTCCCGTGAGATATATGCTGAGCAGAAAATATGCAGCGAAAACCGTTATTCGTCATAACGTCAATTATTGCGTGAAATAGATTATAGGATATAAGTCCAAGGCCAAGCGCTGGGACCTGTGAGTTCATTCAACGCCGAAAGGGAAACTGAAAGTAAAAAGGTTTGAAAAGTGTGACAGGAGGAAAGAACCTTAAGTAACGCCTACAGTGCACCGCATGAGGTGGATTGACAGCATTACCCCGGTACGGGGGTCTTGAATTGTGTGAATACTTTCTGGTGGAATATTTGCTCTGAGGATATATTTGACAGATCCAGTGGATCACTCTGAGAAGACAGCGCTTCAGGTGCGTGGTTGGTATGGTATTAGCGTCCCACCTCGGTGGTCGCGGGATCGATTCTCGGGCATTCCATTGAGGAGTGAGAGATGTGTATTTCTGGTGATAGAAGTTCACTCTCGACGTGGCTCGGAAGTCACGTAAAGCCGTTGGTCCCGTTGCTGAATAACCACTGGTTCCATCCAACGTAAAAACACCAAACAAACAAAAACAAAACTCTAAGAAGAATAGAAAATCATGAGAAAACTCCACTACATTCATAACAGGTAAAAAAAACCAGTTCACAAAGAAATGAGTAAAGGATATAGAAAACTGAAAATACATGTAAAGTGAATAATAATTATTAAATAAAACTCTGATAAAAACTGATATAAGATGAGAGGATAATAAAGAAGAGATGGTAAAAAAGAATAATGTAATTTAATGAATGGGAAAAAACAAAGAATACTGACTTGCAAAAGGCAAAGTTGGGAGACATTAGCGACATGTGGTGATTAGCAGAGAGAGATGCCCGAGGGCGATCTGACAGGGCAGCGAGATCAAAGGTCGTTGGCTCCATAACAATATATATATATATATATATATATATATATATATAATATATATATATATATTATTCAGGTGAAACCTATTCATATGGAACAAGCCCACAGGAACCATTGACTTGGAATTCAAGCGGCGTCCAAAGAATATAGTGTACATAAACATACTGACACATATTTACACACGCGTATATATATATATATATATATATATATATATATAATATATGTATATATGTGTGTGTGTGTGTGTGTGTGTGTGTGTGTGTGCGTGTGTGTGTGTGTGTGTGTACAAAACAGGAACACAAACGAAGGGAAGAGTTTTCAGAAAATTTTCCTTATTTACCTACAGCAAAAACCGGGAGTATTGTTAAACCACGCACGACGGAGTTACTAGACTAATTGCGCGAAGAAAACACTCATCTTATTAGCAATGGACTGTATGAACTCCAGCATGAAATTAGTGAGTGACAACAGCTCACGTATACATTCCACACGTACGAGGAAGAGCTACTTTATATTTCATGGCTCGTTGGTGACCCTGGCAACTGCTACACCAGATAATTTCCAGTGTTATAATAATTGACACAACAAGAAATAAAGTTAAAGTTAAATAACAACTTTCGATTAAAAATACAGAAAAGTTCTCTTATCAAGAGTGGCATTTAGCAATAAGTACTGTTTGTTGTTTGTTTGTATGGAGTTTTTACGTTGCACGGAACCAGTGGTTATTCAGCAACGGAACCAACGGCTTTACGTGACTTCCGAACCACGTCGAGAGTGAACTTCTACCACCAACAATACACATCTCTCATTCTTCAATGGAGTGCCCGAGAATCGAACCCCCGGCCACCGAGGTGGCAGGCCAAGACCATACCGATCACTCTACTGAGGCGCTACTACTGTATATACCCGTAAAATAATGCACCTGCAATAAATACAGCTAACAAACCCTTTTATCTTTAAAAATAACCTAAATACAGCTTTATATGAAAAGTCATCCAGCCAACTGCCTCCACTTCTAAGTATAAACTAACAAAAAACACTACTTTTAGTTTCTAAATACCTAATTTTAACTGGAAAAATATACTTTAAACTAAATATGCAAAGTTTGGTTACAAACAAATAAACAAAATATTTTTTTATCCAAGAAAGCTACGAAAATATTCCATTTTTCTCACAAACTAATATCTACATAAGTAGTTATTTTTATCTATATAAAAACAAACTGCAAAAGCGTCAACTTGAGCCTACATCAACTACAACAAAAGTAACTATTAATACCTAAAAATATACAACAAAACATGTTCTTATTACCTTACAAAATATAAAATAAATCAGACAAGAGTAGTATACCCATTACAACCTCCAACAAAACACAACTAATCATCTAACTTATTCTATGAAACTATACAATAAAAATAGTTACTATTACTATACAAACATGCAACAGAAGTAACAATTACCAACAAAAGCATACCAGAAATAGCTATTTCTACCTACACGAACGTATATTAGTAAGCGACTATTTCCTGCATAAAACGTTACACCAAACAACAAAAGAAACTACTATTACCATCAAAAGCAATCAAACAAAAGCAGATCCCCTTAACGACATTACTTCGCACTGCGCATGACTTCCAAAGCAAGGCAGACGAGAAATAAGCGGACAGACTCGAGCGGACAGACCCGGCGCGAAATAGACTGCGGTGAAGAATAACGGCCAGTTCGCTGGTTTCGCGGGTAAACGTCCTGCTAAGTCGGACGATAACGACCATTGTAATGGATGATAATGACGATGATATACGCCAGAGTCACACCACAGCCGGAGAACGCGCAGTCATTGAGAGCCTATTAACGCTGACAGGGCGAGAAATACGTACATACACAACACACACGCACACTTATGTACTATAATAAACACATATACGTATAGATATACATGTGTGTATAACTGAATCAAGAAAGTTTGGAACGAGATAAATGTATAAATAAAGGTTTATCTTTCCTTCTTGGCTTATAACTTTATATATATATATATATATATATATATATATATATATATATATATATATATATATATATATATATATATATATATATACATATGTATACACGTACATACGTATATATATATATATATATATATATATATATATATATATATATATATATATATATATATATATATATATATATGGTTACATACTAGGCTCCTGAGCAGCGCACTGACCCTGTGCTATTGCGCCACTCACCTTTACCTTCTACATACTAGCCCTCCAACAACCATATTCTCAGTCTCACCTCTGCTCCTTCACACGGCTTATCCGCCTTTTTCACCAACCAAACTTCAACGTCGTCTATTCTCTCGACTTGACCTAAAGAACGCTCACGTATATAAGTGCGTGCATACTGACAAGTATTGGAATGAAGCATGAACCGAACTTATACTTTAATTACTCAGAAGTTCAAGAGATGGTGTAATGCATTACTACTCTGATACTATTCTCCTTTGCATTTTAATTAATATCTATCTATCTATTTACTGATTTACCAATTGATTTTTCTTCTCTAATGAACACCACATTCTTTGGAAGCTTGAATTTCAAGTCAATGACCCCTGGTGGGCTTGTTCCATATGAATAGGGTTCATCTACTGAATAATCTCAATATAATGGGCGTTATGTCTGTCCGTCCGTCTGTCATTCAATCACGGCAAAACATTTGGTCCGATGGGCATGAAACTTGGCAGGGTTATAGTGGGGACCCCTGAGATGGTTTATTATGAGGTTTCATCAATACCAACCCCTCCCCCTCTAATGGGCATTATGTCTCCGTCCCTTTCAAGGGACGAGTGGAAAACCGTAACTGACAATTCAAGCAAAACAGTTATAACTGTTTAACAGCTGTTTGCTAGTAACAATGATAATAAAACTATAAGTAAAATGTTATCAACTCTTATACTATAAGACTGGACTACAAAACCAAGAAATTCACGAAGGGAGGATCATAAGGATATCCATATTAATGAGCTTTGGAGTCCCTGTATTGCCTAGGAGCCAAAAATGCAATATAAAATGCAATGTTTGTCCATATACTGATCATTAGTCAAAATAGTCTACGGGCAACGAACTCCCTGTTTCGACCTGCCGTCCTCCAGCCCTGGGTCGCCCTCTATTACCACTACCCGAACATAATGATGCGACATATCCGAGCTTCGTGATGGTAATGTAACTTTTCATGGTAGGGAAGCAACAATAATATCAAAAATAATATGTGAATGGTTACGTGTCACGTGACTGTTGTAAATTTATTTTTAGATCGGAAAAATATTCACTTTCTGACTTCATAATCTGAAGGTTCGTGGAATGTTCATTTTATAGTTAACTTGTATTGTTTCTGAACACATTATTGAATCACATCGTTTTCGGTCATATTTTCCGTAGATACACCGTAAATAATTCCATTCTTATAACGTTACGTAATGCAACTAATAATAATTAATCATTTTTCAAAAAGCTGCTCTCTTACCTTTGCCATAATTTCGCTAACATTTCATAGTGTTGCTATGCAATTTTCTTTTGTTCGCCTATTATCCTGGAGAGAGAGAGAGAGAGAGAGAGAGAAGAGGGAGTTTTACCATCAAAACATGGATGAGAGAGGAGAGAGAGAGAGAGAGAGAGAGAGAGAGAGAGTATTAACATCAAAACATGGAGAGAGAGAGAGAGAGAGAGAGAGAGAGAGAGAGAGAGAGAGAGATCAACACATTATCCACGTTTTGATGACAAATGCTGATTTACTGAGGTTTTCAGTGAAAACATCCAACAAACGTCTCCCTGTTTTGTTGAACCAACGTAGCAAAGTCTTGTTGAATCAACCGGGAAATTGTATTCGAAACCAATTCACAGTGTTTTATTGCCCTCCGTTTTTAGCGCACCTGTGTTACGTGACGGTACAGACTTAACAAACGATGTTGGTACTGAAAATAAATGGAGTGAGTGACCATTTTACAATGCCCCATGGTGAATTCTTAACTAAGAACTTTGCCACTGGTTTTTTTTAGCAGAAGTATTTTTTTGTCTTTTTTTTAATAAACATCTATAATATTATGCCACGAAAAAATCGTAGTAAAGGTTGGTTAAATCTATTACAAGATAAAGAGAGAATGCGATGGAATAGAGACAATAATGAACAAGATGACTGACTGTGGGAAAGGCTTCTTAAATGAGCAAGGTATTCTTAATTACCACTATAATAATAATAATATGGTTTCATTTTTCGTATTGCACTTCCTACATATGGGAGAGATGTTATTTCCGTCTATCGTTCTTTGAACATATCTAGTTCTCAGGCCCTAAGAAGTGCAATACGAAAAATGAAACCATAAACCACATAGCAAGCGAATGCCCAGCACTTGCACAGAACCAGTACAAAAAGAGGCATGATTCAGTGGCAGAAGCCCTCCACTGGAGCCTGTGCAAGAAACACCAGCTACCTTGCAGTAATAAGTGGTACGAGCACCAACCTGAGGGAGTGATAGAAAACGATCACGCAAAGATCCTCTGGGACTATGGTATCAGAACAGATAGGGTGATACGTGCAAACAGACCAGACGTGACGTTGATTGACAAAGTCAAGAAGAAAGTATCACTCATTGATGTCGCAATACCATGGGACACCAGAGTTGAAGAGAAAGAAAGGGAAAAAATGGATAAGTATCAAGACCTGAAAATAGAAATAAGAAGGATATGGGATATGCCAGTGGAAATTGTACCCATAATCATAGGAGCACTAGGCACGATCCCAAGATCCCTGAAAAGGAATCTAGAAAAACTAGAGGCTGAAGTAGCTCCAGGACTCATGCAGAAGAGTGTGATCCTAGAAACGGCACACATAGTAAGAAAAGTGATGGACTCCTAAGGAGGCAGGATGCAACCCGGAACCCCACACTATAAATACCACCCAGTCGAATTGGAGGACTGTGATAGAGCAAAAAAAAAGAAAAAAAAATAATAAAAGAAAAAAAAAATAAATAATAATAATAATAATAATAATAATAATAATAATAATAATAATAATAATAATAATAATAAAGTTGTTAAAAAGAAAGAATGGCAGAATTAAACGAATTGATTTTGTATATTGCTTTCTATATTTGTCTTCTCATCCGCTTCTCTGTATTCTGTATTTTTCTTCTGAAAACAATATACAGAATCAATTCGCTTAATTCTGCCATTCTCTTTAATAGAATTTGCCTAAAAGAGAGGAGGGTCTTTTACCAAATAATAATAATAATAATAATAATAATAATAATAATAATAATAATAATAATAATAATAATAATCTCCAGTTAAATACTGCAGAAAAAGTACCTGGCAATCAACAGCATTCTTCAGCCTCGGGTACTTTGCTTTGCTTATTACAAAGTCCGAGCTGAATCTGGAATTCAAAATAAATCAAGCTTGACCAGTCACCGAACTTGATGTATGTCACAGACGTGGTCCAATCTTGAGGCAGAGAAACTTTTGAGAGAGAGAGAGAGAGAGAGAGAGAGAGAGAGAGAGAGAGAGTTGGTAGGAGGTGTTACTTAAAGATCAGGTACGTGTAGAAACTGTATCTGATCTAAGCACTACCTAAAGCGTAAGTAGACATTTGCTACTCATAAAAAACTGTCATTCCGTTTCAATCTTCACAGCTTATATTATTCTTAGACCGGTAACTTCCAATCTTGTGCGAGACGGAGAAAGAAAGAAAGAAAGAAAGAAAGAAAACGCGCAACAATCCCAACCTTTAACTCGATCGGCAAAGTCAAATTGTCGGTAACAAGGAAGACCGGAAATGCCATCTTCAGACAGGAAAGCAGAGATCGTGGGGCGGAGCGAAAACACGAAAACCAGTTCGAAAAGTTTTCGGCGAACTGACGGCCAATGCAAGATTCTCCAGCGACGATGGGGTCGTGAACTCATTTCTCTTTCTCTCTCTCTCTCTCCGGATCATTCCCAAGCCCCGTTCTCCCATTTTTTTCTACACCGGTGGGTTTTTCTGCAGCCCTTGTTGTCGGTCGCCTTGCAATGTAATCGGCGTGCCCTGAGGCGAGATTTTGGGTCTTTGTTGCAACGCAGGAAAAAATTGATGACGAGGTATGCGATACCAGATTGCACTCTGACTGGCGAAGAGCAACACTCGGGAGACGATGTACTACGCCACTACTGCTTATGATAATATTACGTTGGTCTTTTACCGCTTTCGTTAAAATAACATTTCCAAGAGCGGATAGTTCCACTCGACCTCTGGCCGATTTGAGGTGAAACCCCATCTAAGTAATAATAATAATAATAATAAATCATAATAATATAGCAAGTTTCTACGGCATTCAATTTATATAGTCTACTCTATTCTTCTTAATATCTTTTTATCAGCGTGCAGCTGGTGTATTGAGTTTGTTAAGAATAGAGAAGACGCTATAAAAATTGAATGCCGTAGAAGCAGCCATTATTTTCCAAGCTACTGCCCCAAGTGATTGTCTCCTCACTAATAATGATAATAACTTGTATATCCCAGCTAATAACAATCATAGCAATATTAAGAGGAGAAAATATTCGTTTGTTTCAAAACCATCTAGTAGGGTCAAGAGACTGAAGCATTTACTCAAGCAATTCGAGTTGTCTCTATGAATTCCCTATTTACCTATGGGAATATCTTATAAAAAGTTACAAAAACTGAATATTCATTACGGTCTGACAATTTATTCTGAGTTCTGCACGAAGGAGAAATCGTGTCTTCTCATATAACTGTCCACCAAATTTCGTCACTTTTCTCAATGACTTTTGGAGGTACTTTGTCAACAGACAGACACAGGTACAAACCACCCTTCCAGAATCGTTCACGGAGGGCGATACAGTAAAGGCACGGTGAAATACCAAATGTACTTGGATATACCAACACGGCGTTTTCCCGTTCGCGAAATTTGAGGGTGATTTTTGAGAGGAAGAAAACGAATCTTTATTTGCACGTAAACAATAGTCTCAGGAGCAACATCACAACTGAAATCACTCGTTAGTTCCTAAATATCTTCGGGCGAAGAAGCGTCTCTCGCATTCATGAGCGCCAAGGCATTCATTCCGTGGAGGAATTCGCCAGACGAGGAAGGAGCTCTAAACTCTGAAGGTACGAACTGCAACTGCAGCTGCCTTGGTCTGCAGAAAGCAACGGTCGTTATGCAACGGTTATTTTCGCAGTTCTCGTGTCCATACACGATTAACCAAACGTTTAATATATGCCTTCCGATGCACGTAGGTCATTCAACGCCATGTTTTAGGCATACAAACATTCCTGACAGTCCAAAACCAGGCGAATGGCCGCATTTCGTGCGGCAGCTTTCTTCCCCAGCAGCGCGGGAAGAAGAGGAGGAAGAGGCGGAGCAGGCAGCCAGCGACGCCAACACGGAACTCCGGCCTTGCCAAGGTCGTGAGAGGACGGGTGATAAAAGTGTACTCTCTCGGAATTTCCGCGCACTTACCTGGCCACTGCAATTAATGCTACTTATGTAAATTATCTTTAATTGCACGTCCTACCTGAACGTTTTATTTCCCCTTTTTATGGCGTAAATAAACACGGGGTCAGTCAACGACGGTTTTTGTTTTTTTTTTTTTGCTACAGTGCATAAGCGGAGTGCACTCACACAGACATACACATATTTATGGTTTTATATATATATATATATATATATATATATATATATATATATATATATATATATATATATATATATATATATATATATATATATATATATATATATATACTATATATATATATATTACTAATAAAAGGAGCCCATAAAAACACCAAAATGTAGAGAGAAAAAGTACTATATTTCAGACTGCTGTCTCTCTCTTCAGGTATATGACAGTAGTCTGAAATATAGTACTTTTCTCTCTACATTTTGGTGTTTTTTATGGGCTCCTTTTATTATTAGTGGAATTCTGTTGTTACAGAACATTTTTACCAGTCATATATATATATATATATATATATATATATATATATATATATATCATATATATATATATATATATATATATATATACATAGAGGTTGTAACTATTTTTCACATGGTACTTTTATACTCTTTTGAATATCAGATTCGCTGTACCTAGGGACTATAACTTACATAACAGGGAATTACAAATGACGATAACGCCTTTTGCGGTTGGAGAAACGGTGACAGTGATCACAGCCTACCGAACCACGTTCTCGAATGTTTTGTGATGAGGCTATTATATACTGAAGTACTTTAATTCCTTTCTCCTTCCTTGCTTGGAGTACCTACTGTTCTGCAGTGCAGTCCTCGGGTGCTGACTCTCACGCGCTCCTTTACCTTTACCGGATCTAGCTGTTTTTGCTTTCAACTCCAAGAAGACTGCTGCCAACAGTGTGCTGTTGTCTCGTGTAATGATTAATATTGTTCAGTTTTGTTTGTTTGTTTGTATGGTGTTTTTACGGTGCATGGAACCAGTGGTTATTCAGCAACCGGACCAACGGCTTTCTTTACGTGACTTTCCGAACCACGTCGGGAGTGAACTTCTCATCACCAGAAATACACATCTCTGACCCCTCAATGGAATGCCCTAGAATCGAACTCGAGGCCACTTAGGTGGCAGGCCAAGACCATACCTATCACGCCAATGAGGCGCTTAAATTGTTCAGTTTGCCATGAGTTTTGTTTAATCTGCAACTAAAATGTAGAACACACATGTAGAATCCTCTACTCTCTAAATATCTAAGCGAGGAGTAAGTTCATTTGCTTTCTTTTTGCTACCGCCTCCTAAAATCTGGTATATCGGTTTTATTTTCTATCTCCTCATATCTAATTATTTATCACCTTTTCTTTTAACTTGTCCTTCTTTGCAGGCTGATTTCCTTTGAAACCCACTTGGGTTTATAAGCCTATTGACTCTGTTCATTTGGGTTTTCAGCCGAATCGATAACGTCACTGAAGTCCTGATTTCTTCTCTGTCCTCTAGTTCGAACCCAACCCACAAGAGGACGAAATTATCAACTAAAAAATTCCCCTTCGGTATAAATATATGAAAATATATTAATTCCGAGGTAGAGCGAATTAGATATTAAAGGACATTTGTAGCTCGAATAATTTATATGAATCACGGTGATGTGATAATTAGTCATATAGACACATTATCAATGAGGTCCTATCCTAATGAGAAATTAAACCAGGAAAATAATGACCCCATTGCCACTTAACACGTCCGACCTCTAATAGATGAATCAAGGATGAACAAACTCCCTGAAGAAGAGAATCCTGTGTAACAGCTCGCATGCGCGCGTCCACCTTAACATTTGATCAGCAAACAGTCGTACTACGCCTTCTACCCCGTGTTTAGATGCATAAAACAACCTCCTGGGTATGTCACGAATGAATCGGCCATTCCCACCTTGGAAGTCTCAACTAAAACATTTCCTGGACGTCATGGCGGGAAAAATAGTAGTAGAAAGATTTTGGACTGAGACATCAGGCTGCGTGTAGCGTTAAAGGTGAGGAACAATGGCGAGGCTTCAGATTATCAGGTGTGTGAGAGTGAGTGGCGGCACGATGATGCGATGCAGGAAACAGCAGAACAGAGGCGCTGCTGGGCCCCTGCAGGTTGCTGACCTACCAGCCATTAGGGAACGGAGAATATAGACTTTAGAATTCAAACTGAAAGCGCTGGCTGGGACCTATGAGGGCATTGAGGCGCTGGAACAGAAATCGACAGTAGAAAGGTTTACAAGATGTAACGGGAGGAACACCTCTCGGTTGCAAAGTGAATCAATTTTTAGGTGAAGAGAGAACAGGAACGGAGGAACAGTAAAGGGAATGAAAAGGATTGCAGCTATAGACCGAAGGGACGCTTGTAAAGAGCCTTAAGTAATGCCTACAGTGCACCGCATGAGGTGCCGAGGTGCATAACGGCTCTGGCTCCCCCATGGGATACCCGCCATGATGCCTCATCAAACCAATACATTTCATGGAATTGAAATGGGTTAACAACAAACGTATGGCCACCCATACTCACTCACGCTCTAAAGAGAGAGAGAGAGAGAGAGAGAGAGAGAGAGAGAGAGAGAGAGAGAGAGGACTTCCCGTGGTCGTTGCTAGGACACAGAAGGGCTGAAATGAATTGTTTAGAAAAAATAAATATAATATTCTAATAGCATTGTCCCGTCCGAAGATCGGCCAATAATTTATTTCAAGTAACGTGGCTTTGAGTGTGTGTATATGTATACATACATACATACATACATACATACATACACACACACAACACACACACATATATATATATATATATATATATATATATATATATATATATATCGTTTTCTTAGAATTCTGTACGAGTCGAATGAGTATAAGTCTAGTTGGATCCATAAAATGAAAACTATCCTTGATTCATGTGGTATGTCAAATATATGGGAAGATCCAGAAAATTTCAGTCACACGTGGATAATAAATAGCCTAGAAATGAAACTCAAAGATATAGAGAGACAACAGTGGCATGCAGAAGTAGAAAGAAATATATTGTGTAGTAATCATAAACTTTTTAAGACTGAATTTGGCCAAGAAAAGTATATTATAAATTTAGATATACCAGAAAGAATTGCCCTTAGTAAATATAGGTGTGGTACCCACAAACTTCCTGTAGCAACTGAAAGATATTCTGGGCAGGAGAATCGGCAACCTTGCAGACTACGTACCAGCATTGAAGTTGGGGATGAATATCATTATGTTCTAGTTTGTCCTGTGATTAGAGAAATAAGAGAGAGATACCTAAAGCCCTACTATTGTAGAAGACCTACCACTTTTAAATTCAATCTGCTCCTCAATACAAGTAGTGCCAGAGAATTGAAAAGACTTGCAAAGTTTGTTAACCTTATAATGTCTTTACTTTAGATTTAATACTTTCTAGGATTTTCATTATTCTGGTATTATTTTCGATGTATGTACTTTTCTTTGTCAGAATACCTTTTATGCTTTAAATATGTACTTGCTAAATATATGTGTACATAAATATAGTTGTAATCTATTGGTCTCTTCTTTTTGTAGTTTTTGTGTAAAATATATATAGTGTAATTTTGTAATTCTCATACCCCGGAAGGGGTCGATAGAATAAAATTTGCCTTTGCCTAAATTTGCCTTTATATACATATATAAAATAAATCTATATATATATATATATATATATATTATATATATATATATATATATAATAATGGTTCCCTTGAATATGGTGTAATAATGCCGATTGCTTGATTGACCTCCTGATATTAGTAGTTGTTAAGAGAATTTACTGAAGGAGATAACGTGGTTTGTGGTTGTGTTCATATCCTCCTTCCCCAAACCCCCAACCTCAACCCTCTCCCGGCCCTCAATACAGTAAAGTTTACAGTAGTAATTCATTTATTCCCTGCCCTCTGACTCTGAGGAAGTTCTGAGAACGTAAGATTTACCTTAAGCAAGTCTAAAGGTGCGTCCACACGGTCGAACAATGTCCGACGGACAAACACTGTTACCAATTAACAATTGTCTGCCGGTCTTTGCCTTGTGAGCAGAGTAAAAACAGTGATATACAACCTTATCTGGTACCACTGTTTGTTACCAGATCTACTTCCATCGTTTCAACGCTTATGACGTCATCCTGCTTCGCCTATGATATGGTAACAGTGTTTGTCCGTCGGGCATTGTTCGACCGTGTGGACGCACCTTAAGTGTTGGCAGCATCACCGCATGTGTCCAACCCTTTGTGTGCATCGCACACGTGTTCATAGGACGTCTTGTGTTGCAGGTATTCCTGCTGCATCATTACCTGCTCTAAGGCAGGATTAATAGAGTAATCCTGCTATAGGTTAGGCCGGACAGCGGTATGATTTAGGCCGCTTTTGTGCATGACGTCACCACGCCATCCCCTCAAAGGAACCCTGAGTATTTACCTACTTTCTTCACTCGTTAACCACTTCTAATTAAATCATATTTTTCTTGTTCATGATTCTCTCTCTCTCTCTCTCTCTCTCTCTCTCTCTCATGGAAATAATAGATATCGTTTTTTATGAAATCACTCTTCAGCAATGTAACATTGCAAGAGGAAACATGAAACAACTAAATGATTTTTAAAAACTATATAACCTCCCATAAACCTCAAAGATATTTCCTCGGTTACAGAACTGAGTGTGCTTGCGGGTGTTTCATTTGCCTTGGCTGTTTCGGTTACTTTAAGAAACTCATCTCCTTTTTCCATCCATGAATCTTGATTAAATTCAATCTCTCTTGAAATGAGACTTGTGCAACTAATTTCTATAGCAATTTGTCTACAGTTTTCCTCTGTGTAGACGAACTCTTACACATTAGTGTCTCAGACAGGCAGTCTTGATTTTCATCGCTTTTAGTCCTGTTACATTTTTTCACCGATCAGGGCTAATTCTTTCCCAAAACACATATTTTTTTCAGTCTTTACTTGAAATTCACTAAATTGGGAAGATCAAGTGGCTCGCTCATCTGCCTCATACAAGAAAATAAATGCTCCAGACTATCATAACGAAGCCTCCTTGTTAGGATATATAATCGACTCGATAAGACGTCTTAAGAATTTCAAACGAGCCAATAAGAGTGTGGCAAGACAGAATGATCCCTTTTTAAAATTGATAGGGATATTTCTTTTCTGGTAATCCTCTGATACGACTAATGAAACCTTTAATCACTTCATTGTTGACATGATATCAATCACTTTGTTCACAACACTTGCATCATACTCCTAATTTACAACTAAAGCACTCCGATTAGCTTTGTCGTCATTCATTAGATGAATAATTCATATCAAATTAAGAGCATTACAGCGACTTCTTGACAGCAACTGTGCAGCATATTTTACAGCAGCATATTTTACATGCTGCAGTTCTGACCCCTGAACGTCTAAGTGAATCTGTCATTTGTAAGCCGGTCCATAATCTGTTTTACATTTCATCACCATTTCACTAAACGGATAATCTGAACCCCGATTCTAGAAGGTCGTTCCTGACTAATTTGAGTACACGAGGAGCATCTGCAAAAAGAAATATTTGTCTGTCTGCACAGGGTTCTGGATAGACGTTTTCTTACATAAAGGGTCAATCCCAAATTTTTTCCCCAACCTAAGATTGCAGGACCCTAAATCATGCACTGCTGCCACCACTACATAACCTGCATATTCCGTTATCTTTATCAAATCAATTATTTTTTCAAGCGTGTTTGATTCGTCAAAATCAAAGTCTATGGGTTGCCTCCATATACCAATTGGTTCCCTTAGCATTACCACCTGCACTCTCATGTTTGGTTTATACTATAATCTGTCAGTGCTCTTGTCATAAGAGAATAAATCAGCATTTTAACGATTCACTTTATCACCTCGACGACATACTTGTTTCCGGCGCTCTCTAAAATTATCGCCATTCAGAAAACTGAAATGCTTGTTGTTTGAACCTTTTGTTTTCATTCTTGTATTAGAACATCCGAAAGCTGTACAGTTGTTGGGCATTTTCGTACGAACAGCAACTGAATAATGAAAACAATACAGTATCCCTGGACAAATATAGTAGGTGGATCTAGGCCACCTGGATGCATCCGTGAGTATTATTTACTGAATTAGCGTATGCATCAGGGTTGCCAAGTCTCATGACTCCTCTTCTGCCAAATTCTATCAGGATTTCAGCCAAACCAAGAATTTCACAGCCTAATCCCTATCAATCTCAATATTTCATACATTTGGAATATAGATACCGAAAGCTACTTATTGAATGGTTCTATAACGCTCTTATTATGCTTTTATCTGATTTCACACACAGACACAAGTCCTAGGAAGGCAGTTACCACATCGTTAGCAGCATTTTCATAATACCTAACACAAATGCACAGGTGTTTTTCACTCGACGCATCTGTAGATTCCTTGTTTGTTTGTTTGTATGGTATTTTTACGTTGCATGGAACCAGTGGTTATTCAGCAACGGGACCAACGGCTTTACGTGACTTCCGAACCACGTCGAGAGTGAACTTCTATCACCATCTGTAGATTCATCAACCATTAAGCAGTATTTCCAAGAGTCAATACATTTTTCCGTAGGTCCTCCTCGAGGCAGGGAGAAATTACATTGCTTATCAGCAATGAAGACTTTGTACGATGCAGCTGTGTGCTTTCTAATTTACTACCAGCATCATTCTCTTTTATCACTTCACTAAGGTGATTAGAAGGAAAGCCTAAATTATTTTCTTTATTTGCATTATGTAAATTTAGATCAGCCTTGTTTATTCTAGGTTTAATAACTACTTTTTAGGAAAGTCATTTTGTGGCAGGATAGCCTTTGTTTCGTGTAAGTATTTGTTTGCATTAGTTTGAAGTTTAGTGTTCGTTGTCTTGTCATGTCAAGTACTTAACGTAACATTGCTCAGCGTGGTTAGGCGCCTCCTCCCCGTTTGTTTACATTGTCGCTCGACCCGACTGAGTTCGGGCTATAAGCACTCCCCTGATATACTGGCTCTTAGCAGCTGGTTGATTTGGAATTTGGATGACGTTTGATTGTTTTTTTTTTTTTTTTTTTTTTTTTTGACCACGATTACGGAACTTCGTCTTAGACTGTTGTTCGCAGGTCCTCCTGTCACCTGCGACTCGAGTGCTTCCTGCCTCATCCGTTGTAAGCAAGTACTCTCCTGTCACCTGCTACATGAGCGTTTCCTGCTTTTCCCTTTTGAGGATGATTTCCCAGGGAATTGGTGCCGTCGCTTTCTCCCGCCACTGATGGAAATTTGCCTGTAACATCTGCGTCGCCGTCCAGAGGCTCTCTTCAGTATATCTGGGAGCTTGCTAGCTCGTCAGATGATCTGTAGGGAGGCTGACGTTACGCCAGGTAAGAGAGAGAATCCCTGGTTTTCATTTAGGATCGCCTTCCCTTTACGGTTATGCTCTGGCGTTCAGGACCTGCCCTGGTAGCTGTTTTGACGAGTGGATCACGGGCCTAGGATTGTCTCCTGTGATACCTCCACTGCTGTGAAATAACTACATATACAGCATTTAAATTACTTAAATATGTATATATAGTTTGCCATGCTTATGCTGTGAATTTATAACGTCACCCGACGGGTCATTTATGTTCATTTCTCTAGACAAGGTTTCACGTATTTAGCTTTGTGGTATTAGGTAGGAAATATAATATTATTTTCTTGCTTTACTTACTCTACACACCTTCTCCCTTTAACTTAGTATTAGGGTAGTTTTTGGATCCAAACAAAGTCATTTACCAATAATTGTCATTTCCTCCTCATATATTTGTCTTTCTTTGGTAGGGTTTTGCTTTTTAGTTTTAGGGAATCCAGTGGGAATCTAAGGACCGGTATTTGCCCTTTCTGGTTGTTACAAAGGTATTGCAGCATTCATTATATCCCACAAGGTTGATTTAAATTTTGCATAGATTAGGTATTAAACACTGTTAAGTGATCTATGGTTGCAATTGAACTACGACAGAAAACCACCACTACAAGATGAAGTTCAGCTTTCTTAAAGACACAGGGATATTCTGGAATCTTTGAGGAACCACTTCTCACAAAAAAATTGCTCTTACTGAACTAGTAGCCCCAGCACGCTCTTTGTTCTTCGGCGTCAGCATGTCCCTTAATGGTGGTCTTCCTTGGCTGTAAAATTTTCTGACACTTTAGCTACAGTAAACTGCCTTTCCATCTTCTGCCTTCATCAGCCATGGAAACTCCCTTTCCCACATATCTTGATACTTTCTTCCAGTATCATAATCCCCTTTCAACTTGGACATTGCAATCTTACTATAATAGATGTTATGTCTGTCCGTCCGTCTGTCATTCAATCACGGCCAAACGGCTGGTCCGATGGGCATGAAACTTGGCAGGGTTATAGTGGGGACCCCTAAGATGGTTTATAATGGGGTTTCATCCTACTTCCCCACACTCCGTGATGAGAAGGGATTCCCTGAAACGGAGCTGGTTCTGCCCTTAGATTGTTAGTATCTAATAATCACAGAAATCATACAGAAATGAATCAAACTGACTATGGAGATCAGTAATATAACTATTAAACTGACCAAATTACTGAGACTGAGTCCAACCGAGCTTTGATATGGTTTGGCTGACGTCGCTGACCGCGACCTTTAAATCATAATCAACGCCGGCCGACTTCTTCTCTCTTTAGACTTAGCGTATCTCCACATTTCTCACAATTTCAATTCATACGCCGCATATACTATACCAGTGTTTCTTAAAATTTCTTGTGCATCGGACCCCTTTTATTAAAATGATTCATGTAGCGAACCCTTTATTATGATAATTTCCCCCGGGTTTAAAAGTGTTTTCAGGGTATAATATATAGTACTAAAATCCCTACTGAATTACTTATTAATGGCTTATCTTCAACATAAATGTTTACATTTTCCTTAAAATGTAAACTTTCACAACATTATTAAATTTATCTGATACCGACGGCAACAATTAACCTGTGGACCCTTTGGTACATTCCACGGACCCCTTGGGGTCCGCAGACCAAACTTTAAGAAACACTGTACTATCCTTACAAATAGGTAGTACATCTCATCAACTTCAGCCTTTTTTTCTTTCATTCAGTCAACATCGCGCTTCACATCCATCACGGAGACCTGACCCAAGAATCCCTTCGTATATTGCCACTTTGTTATCCAGAGTCACACAGAGTCTCCTCTTGATCTTTTTCATGGACCTTCGTACCTTCCTGACATCACTAATACAGCAACTTACCTCTTCTCGCACACTACCATCAACCATTTTTAGTTTTCTGTAAAAGAAAACTATCGAGATGGTTTTGTCTGTCCGTCTGCACTTTTTCTATCCGCCCTCACATCTTAAAAACTACACAGGCTAGAGGGCTGCAAATTGGTATGTTGATCATCCACCTCCAATCATCAAACATATCAAATTGCAGCCCTCTAGCCTCAGTAGCTTTTTTTTAAGGCTCAGTTAGCCATAATCGTGCGTCTGGCAACGATATAGGAAAGGCCACCACCGGGTTCTGGTTAGTTTCATGGGCCACGGCTCATACAGCAATATACCGAGACCACCGTAAGATAGATCTATTTCCAGTGGCCTTGGTTGCACGCTGTACAGAAACCTCTATTGCGCCAAAGAAACTTCTTTCCATTTTTTACCTTCTTCTACTTCCATGTACTTGAAGAAACAACCACAGCCATTCTTCTACCATTGATATATCATTTATTAATCTATTCCATTAGGTTTCCTTTTACCCTTACGACCTTCGTCCTACCCCACATTCACTCTCGACTTTCTCTTCTTGCAAACTTTCGAACTTTCACTAGCTTCTATACTCTGTTTGTTTCCATCTGTCCATCCGCCTGTGGTGTTTGCGTATGGTAACACTGCGTCCCGGGCTTTAGATAGTTGCATTCAGCTTACATTCAACAATAATAACAATATCCTATTTGGAATATTAACGGTGTAATTCGCACACAGTAAATTATTAAAACACTTTTCAGATGCAAATGTACACCCAGATATCCTTTTATTTACCTACAACTTACACATAGCGTAACTATCTAAAGCCCGGGACGCAGTGTTACTATACGCAAACAACACAGGCTGGTGGACAGATGGAAAAAAACAGAGTATAGTTACCCTTCACTAGCCTCATCTGCTGCAGATCAAACATAGGCCATTCCTTATTCCATTTATGAGTAATTTTCAAGTCCTAAAACTGTCCATATATCTTCTATCATTTCTATAAAAATAAAAAGGTTCAGTATATCTTAGTTTTACCAGACCACTAAGCTGATGAACAGCTCTCCTAGGGCTGGCCCGAAGGATTAGATATTTTTACGTGGCTAGGTACCAGTTGGTCACCTAGCAACGGGACCTACAGATTATTGTGGGATCCGAACCACATCATATCGAGAAATGAATTTCTATCACCAGAAACAAATTCCGCGTTGGCCGAGATTCGAACTTCAGACCACAAGATGGGTAGTCGAGCACAAAAACCACTCGTCCAACGAGGAACTTGTCTTTTCTATAACTTCTTGCATCATTCTATCCGTAATAATATCACATAGCCATGGCGACATAGCACCCTTGTCCCAGTCCCATTTTTTACAGTGGACTAGTCACTTTCCCATCTACATATTTTAACACAGACTCCGTCATAAAACACTAAATTCCTCACAACTACTTAACTTCTCTAATAGATACCATACATGGTCAACACAATCCACATTCTCTCTCTCTCTGTCACTTCTATCATAATCCACATTGTCTCTCTCAGTCACTTTTATCATAAGTTTATTCGAGGGCATATATAGTTCTTTTGTTGACTGTTTATCTACTAACATTAATTTTTCATAAAAAAAACTATTGATTTTCACAGCCTTTCATTGATCTACAGCACTGTTTTTCTTATCAATCCGTCTTTCACCTTCCCCGTGGCATTTTTAAGTTTATCTGTGGCGACCCATGACAGGCACTGATTTATTCAAGGATTGCAAGAGCATAATGCAACTGGCAACATCTACAATGGCAGAAATAAGCGCATAACAAATACTTAATCATGATTTCCTTAATAATTCATGTACAAACCACCAAAGCAAGTGCTAGATAAATAATGGAAACATCTCTGAATAATAAATGTTTTACATCCTAAGTTTGATAGTTATATGTAACTACAGCTGCTTATTTAAAAACCATAATGGAATGCATAAATTACTGGCAGTTCTGTTCTGTGGTAGAACAAGAGGTGGCTAATTGAATCATCAGGGTAGCCCGTGATACCCTGTGTCCCACCGCTGCACCTGTCTCACTTTCACGATCACAATCCTACCATACACAATCCCTTGTATAATAATGAACTTTATGTCTCTTATCATTCTTACAATCTTGCCTCCATCAGTTACTCTTAAACGAAGGAACATTTATCCTTCTCATCATTCCTTCAGAACCTCCATAAATTAAAGACCACGGTCAGCCACTTAATACCACTTTCAGCGCTATAGGGAGCTTTTGATTTACAACCCCATCAAGTATATTGTTTGTTTGTATGGTGTTTTTACTTCGCATGGAACCAGTGGTTAATCAGCAACGGAACCAACGGCTTTACGTGACTTCCGAACCACGTCGAGACTGAACTTCTATCACCAGAAATACAAATCTCTCACACCTCAATGGAATGCCAGAGAATCGAACTCGCGGCCACCGAGGTGGCAGACCAAGACCATACCGATCACGCCACTGAGGCGCTCCTACGAGTATATTCAAACTTATCCTGACCCTTTCTGCTCTTGCACCAAGTGGCTTTCTCTCTAATATATTCTGCAGTCAATATACCCTCAAGGTATGTACTTATACTCCATTGACCCAGGACAGTATTCAACCGCCAAACGGCATCTTTCCACTTATTCTTTATCCTTACTCAAATACTTTGTCACCTTCTCCCCTACCGGCTCCGTTTTCTTTTTTCTCACTGTATTCGTGATTACTTAATCCATACTCTCGTATCCCTTGTTTTTCAACTGTCTTGCAATGACACCTCGAATACGCGAAATTTTTCCTTCAGTAAATATTCGTTTCCTCGACCCACCACTAACCACCACAATTCAAGATGGCGGTGCGCTGTCTACATTCCCTCTTTTTACCTTCTAACTAAATTTCCCTGTCAGACGCTAGGACCCAATTCTAGGATTTTACAGATGCCTCATATACTCTTTCCACTTCCATGTCTGTATTCCTGGTCTATTGTTTCATTTTCTCGTCATATACCTTTTTGAACTGATTCTTATCAAACTCACTTTTTTTTTATTATATTTACAGCCACATTTTCACCCCTCCTCTCCACTACTTCAACTTCTATCTACTACTTCAACACATCATGATCGGCATTTCTGTTCCCAGTTACACGCCTGAATTTATTCTTCAATCGACTTTGTGCTAGCATATGATATCCTAGCTCTAGCAAATGTTTGATATAATTTCTTTCCCAATTACATAGGGATGCCCTTATTTAGAAACTAAAACATTATAAATATTTGAACATTCAAGTCATATACAATAAACTACTAATTTTCAACTTCGTGATATTTTTTGATACAATTTCCACTGCAGTCGTTTAAACAGTTCAAGGAGGAAATAAAATGAAATAGTCCTTTTTTATTTTTTCTTCCCCCCCACCCCCAACCCAACCCGGCTCGACTCCTTCGTAGAGAAATTTATGAAAGCCCGTTTATTGCTACGTTTCATCCTTTTACGCCACGTAAATGATGAAAACCCTAAAAAAATACTTCCACAGTTTTTGTCCCTGAAGGAAGTTCGTACCGTCAGTGCACCCCAAGCTGTACAATGTAGGCATTACTTAAGGTTCTTTGCAGCGTGCCTTCGGCCACTAGTTGCAGCCCCTTTCATTCCCTTTACTGTACCTCTGTTCATATTCTCTTTCTTCCATCTTACTTCCCACCCTCTCTAACAATTGTTTCAAAGTGTAACTGCGAAGTTTCCTTCCTGTTACACCTTTCAAAGCTTTCCACTAATTTTTCCTTTTCAACGCTGAATCACCTCATAGGTTCCAGTATTTGGTCTTTAAGCCTAAATCTTATATTCCAGTTCCGATACACAACTTTTTTGGTTTCATCTAAACCCTTGAGGTCTACACACACACACACACACACACACACACGTGGAGCAAAGAAATATGGTCTAAGCAGGACACAGGACGTAATGCCACGGCCCAAATGGCGTCAATTAACATATGGCGAATAAGATGACGCAAAACTTCCGCAAGAATGGGGGAAATAAAACAGAAAAGAGAAAGGGAGAAATAGGCATGACTATCTAATTAAGAAACATGACAATTCAATAAGGAAATTTTGGTCGAACCACTACTCACCTACTCACCGCTACTCTTGTCCCTGCGAGCATGTTTTTGGACGATAATATATATATATATATATATATATATATATATATATATATATATATAAATGTGTGTAAATATTATAGTTATAAAAAAAAGGTCAACAGACTAATAATATCGCGTTAAGTAACTTGTAGCAATACGATAATTACACTTCCTAGTAGAAAGTAGCCACATGACGTATGATTGGAGAGAAACAGCCATAAAAGAGAGAGAGAGAGAGAGAGAGAGAGAGAGAGAGAGAGAGAGAGAGAGAGAAACACTACCTTCCCGCCATATGGGTTTTCTCTCAGCACCGTCGTACTAACACTAAAGGAATGGCTCTTTCTTTGAAAGTGGTCTTTTAAAGCATTAACGTATGGATACGCGTTAGGCTTAAGCAGATGAAGCACTAACTCTTATCTATGTTCTTGGTCTTCTCTTTCGTCTGGAAATCATTTTCCTTAAACGCTAAATGTCTTCATTCAGTCTTACTTTGTAGTACTATTTGTGACTGAGGATAACGGTCTAAAAGCAAGATATGTAACATGGATGTTCATGAACACTTTACCGATTGCTAGGTTAGCCTAGACCTATAACCTTTCGGTGGCCCTGACCTAAACAGCTGTGTCATCATCCGGTAGGAAATAAAAAAAAATGACGCATTAACCATACCTAAAATTATGGGAGGAAAAGAAAAATCGCACCTTCCTGATCTTTAAAACGCCACTTATCCAACGGCCGTTAAAACTGCATCAAACGCCTTCTATTGAAGAGCTGATTCCACACTAATGGACCAGCGAACATGTTCCCTGAAGTCAGGGTGATTTTGGAAACTCTCTAGTGCGGATCTAGAGCCGGCGATGTTCCCAGGGAAACCACCTTTGATGGAAAAACGAATTTCAATTATCTTCTGCGGCTTACATCTCACCCGACAACCGCACGAAAGGCCTTTTCCCTCGCTGAGGTTCTCTGGCTAAGGTCTTCTTCACTCTCCTTTCACGCTCCTTTTCCGGGTCTCTCTCTCTCTCTCTCTCTCTCTCTCTCTCTCGTCGTAGCTTACACAGTTGCATATTTTCCCTTCTACCATTTATTGTTTTCGCTCTCTTGAATAAATGACAATTATAATAATAAACTATAATAATTTCCTTACAGGAGGATGAATATTTATTCATATACATTTCCGAGTAACAATCATATGCCAATGATGCTGGAACTGTTACAAACCTTAAATATTATCATCATTAATTTGTTGTTGCTATGCAAAATTTTAACAAGAACACATACGAACACCGAATATAAACTAAAGATTCAATTTTTTGGCAACAACTCTCAACTACATGCCCTTTATCTATAAAGGAGTGCGTGCACGCACACATAAATATTATTATTACTATTGAAATAGTTTAACCAGACCACTGAGCTGATTAACGGTGTACCAGGTCTAGGCCGTTGGCCAAGCACTGGGACTAAATGAATAATGACGACGAAATTTTAAAAATACGCAAAAAAAGCATATGCATCCACACTGAACACACGCACACATTAAATACATTTACTCACGTTTCCATCTGATCTGCACAATAGAAAAAAAAAAAACTAATAAAATATGAATGCGTGTAGCGTAATGCCCGTGCATTATCTTTCTTATTATTCAGACGTTGAACCATATTCGTACGGAACAAGCCCACCGGGGCTACTGACTTGGAACTCAAGGTTCCAAAGAAGTAAGAAGGTAATCGGAAATATAAAAAGAGGAGATTATTTATCATAAAATAAATTAATACATGAACAGATCGGACACGCTCAAAAACGTAATCTGCTGCTTCAAGAATACACAAAACCCCCAAGCCACGATAATGAACGTGTTCTAACGTAAGCTACTTAAAATTCCCACCATTTCCCCCTTGTATAAATCTTCCTCCTTTCGCAAGGCGTCTCCTGATTCCTTGTGGGTTAGACCTCCCTGGATTTTTACTCTTCTTCCCATATCATCATGTAACTGGATTTCTTTCAACAGGCGACGACTATACTGCTACCTTCGCGCTTAGACCCTTAGACCTAGACCTATTTTCCTGCTTCTGTGTCGTTTGTACGCCACACTACGTCAAGAAATCAACCGAGCTTGTTGCTATTAGGCTACATGAGATAAGAGCCGCAGAACCCCCCGTACTACCAGCCTTCGTTTAATGAACTTAATTTCTTCTAACAGCCAAATCCACAATAATTTTCCACCTACGCTTTCTTGGTCAGTTGGTAAATGAATATAAGTAATATGTGGAATGCAATTCAAATATCTCCATCTTTACCCCATACCGGTAATGATATACACACAGTGGCAGAATTAGTAGCAGTTGTTTTATCATTATTATTATATAATTTTAAATCAGCTTCATAATGGATATTTTAAATGATTTGTTCCTATATGACATGTGGGAAAACGGAGCAAATTACAGTAAAGAAAGTTGGACAGCTAAGCCAAAACAGACCGAAAGGGAACTAATAAAATTTTAGTGCCTACTCATCGGGGTCTTCTTGTAAATTTGTAGCTCACCGCAGAGAGTAGACTGAGGGATCGACAGACTAAATCAAAATCATGTGGCGTCGCAACTTTTAGGATCGAGACGGTAAGCTTTAGCATATAGTAAGACTACCTAATCCGAAATAAAAGAGATTGTAGATAAATCCTCTCTTCGACACGTAGGATTTACTTAAAGGGGTGATCACATAAACATGGAATTTCACCAGCAAAAGGCATACTACTTAAAAGAGAAAAAAATGAGGTAGCTGCACCTTTCTTATAGTATCCAAAAGAGAGAGTCAAACATATCTGAGAATGATTGTTGAGCGTCTTGTCTGTTGTGGTTTCTACCATTTGCGATGCTATCTGTATTTTCGTCGCTCTGAAAAACACCAACAACTGTCTTACTGTGCGGTTGAACAGTTCAGCAAGTTGTCGTCCTATACTGCCCATAGCCAGGGCTCACCCACGGGTTCCCTGAAGTGAATTTTGCTTTTCAGTCTCGTCTCAAGACTTGAACTGTGAATGTGTGTGTTTGAAGTGTCACACGAGATTTTCGAAGGCGAATATTGGAGTGGTTGCTTGACCGTGGAATCGTTAAGTATAACTGTGCTTTATTAAATGCTTTGAATTGAACTGAATATAGAATCTAGGGGGTCATTCAGCGCTGAAACGGAAATTGACAGTAACAGGTTTGAAAGGGGTAAACAGGAGTAACGCCTCGCTTGCACTATTGTAGGGGAGGGTTAGCAGTAAGATAGAAGAATGATAATATGAAAGGGGTACAGTAAAAGAAACGAAAGTGGTTGCAGTTACGGGCCGAAGACACGCTATACAGAACCTTAAGTAATGCCTACAGCTCACAGCACGAGGTCCACTGACGGCTTTGTGTTTTGGCTGAAAAATTTTGATCGTGTCAAATTCTTGAGGTTTGTTTATTTATACGAACTGGATATTGGTACGGCAGCCGTACCCCGAGCGCAGTAGATATTGGTGCGGCAGTGAATTGCGCATGCGCGAACCCTTGTTTACCGCCTCACGCATATCCAAAGACTATATACTGAAGTATATAAGCAGTCTTTGGGCATATCGGTGACAGCAAGAAAAATGGTGACGGAACAGCATGAACCGCGGAATAATACATTAGTTTTCGCCGAAAAAACAGATGTTTTCAGGCTTTAACGAGCTGAAAAAAAGCCATAGACTTCTATTAACACTCAAACTTTCAAAAATTGGGTAATTCATGGTATGTACGTAGGTCACGAACGATCGAATCGGCCCTGAAAAGGATTCCGAAGAGGAGATTCAAAGAGGATTATATATAAATATATACACTACCATCGTACCTTTGGTGACTTTCTCGGCCCTTTATTCTGCCCGACATCGGCAGTTGCAAGAGCCTTTATACACTTCACAATATTCTTTTAATTCACTTCATTGGGTATTGCAGCTGTCGAAGACGATAGAATTTACCAGGTAGTGAAATGGCAAAATTAAACAAAATTTCAGCACTATGTATTCCATCAAAATCAGGATAGTGTTGTTTTTGTAGTACAAAAAAGCGGGACAAAATTCACAAAAGCGAAACAAAACAAAAAAGGGGGAGGGACATTTTGCTAACTAAAAAAGGGGGACAGATGTTCAAAAAGCGTGACTGTCCCGCCTAAAAGCTGAACTCTGGTTTACATAATACAGTATGATTAGCAAACTAGTAAACGGATACAGCTAACTGCCGTATCTACAGCAAGTCAAGAGCGCAATATGGCACCAATGACAGAATCTGCCGTACCCTCACCGCACTATATTATTTGTACGGCAGGAAGTCTGAAATTGACGCATGCGCAATTCACTGCCGTACCAATATCTACCACGATCGGGATACGGCTGCCGTACCTATATCCTGGTAAATTCTATCGTCTTCGACAGCTGCAATGCCTTATTTATATATCTGTGATATATTTACCCGTCCAAAGATTCTTCCGTGAATTTCCCACATGAAGCCACAGATATCCCATTAATAATGAACTCACTAAACTTTGGGATTACATTGTGTACAGAATTACATATGATAAATGCAGCTACCCTTGTCCAGAGCTGGAACTCTTGCCTTTTAGGGGTTAGAATTTCGGAGACTGGCTTAAATCACTCAGTCGTTCAGTCATTGCCTCCAAAGTATACGTACTGCAATCGTCATAAGATAAATTTGTAATTCCTAGGGTATAGTGAACTTTACTTTTTTTCATTATTTTGGCTTTACTTGAAGAGTATGAAAAGGTCATGTGCAAAATTTGACATTATTAAACGTTATTGAGTATTGCTGTTATTTCCTCTAAAGAAAAGACTGCGTGATACGTTTGGACAAAAATCTGAAGCTAAAATAAAAATATTTGCGTGCGTTCGTGTTTAGAGTAAATCAATTTATTTGCGAGATTTGCTGCTCTATTTACGTTGTTTGGCTATCTGCTCAGTGCGCTGAGCTGCTGCTCATACAAATAGATTCCAATCTCACACGCTCTCTCCTTTCATGGGATCTCAAATATAAATTTTGAGAGCGTTTGCTGAATCTCCCGTGAATATCCGTAAAATGCAGAAAAACATTTTATTTTGGACCGAAATTGGTCACCAAGACTTTTCTCCTCACGCAACTTTGCGTGCAAGCAAGGAATATAGAGGTCATGACTTTAAAATTGCTTTGTGTAACATTCATGCCATAGCCATTTTACGTTGCATGGAACCACCAGTGGTTATTCAGCAACGGGACCAACGGCTTTCCGTGACTTCCGAATCATGTCGAAAGTGAACTTCTATCACCAGAAATACACATCTCTAACCCCTCAGTGGAATGGCCGAGAGTCGAACTCGCGGCCACTGAGGTGGCAGGCCAAGACCATACCGATCACGCCACTGAGGCGCCCCATTTGTCTGAGAAATGTTTCGGAATAATTCACGGCATAAGTCTAGGTTGATTTGTGACGCACTAATGAAAAAATCTATAACTGCACCACTTTCCTACTAAACGTTTCGCTTAAAACTAACTACACGAACAACAATGGGCGTCAGTAGAGAAACAACAATTTGTAAGGTCAAACTCTTGAGTTGCTTTTCAATCCGATGCATCTTATATCTGCACTCTAGCAGACGCGATATCGCAATGAGTGTGCAAGACAGAATGGCAGCGTTCACTTGTGTCAACACCCAGGCTATCTATCCTCTACAGTAGGAGCCAGATAGGACCGGAGATGGAAGCCGCCGTCAAGGTGACATTTCATCTCAAGAGCAAATTTCATTTTCCATCAACAAACAAGTACGGGTGGACCATTAACCTTCCCCCGGCCTCCCGTTCTGCGCTTCCTATCTGGGAGATGGATAGTGTATGCTAGAAGTGGGGCTCTCTCTCTCT
Organism: Macrobrachium nipponense; assembly: GCF_015104395.2. Lineage (NCBI taxonomy): Eukaryota > Metazoa > Arthropoda > Malacostraca > Decapoda > Palaemonidae > Macrobrachium > Macrobrachium nipponense. The sequence goes on from NC_087209.1 coordinate 75,993,125, forward strand.
CTCTCTCTCTCTCTCTCTCTCTCTCTCTCTCTCTCTCTCTCATCGTGGTGTGCTTATTAAATTAAATAAGTTCGCCTCACGAGCAAAATGTATAGCGTTCAATCTCGAACGAGGAAGGGACGACCAGCGTACGGGGACCCATACCAATGTATGGCTGTTAAAAACTTCACAGCAACTTCCTATAAATGAATATAGACTTCAGGCCAAAGGCCAAACACTGGAACCAATGAGGTTATTCAGCGCTGAAACGGAAATGGACTTGAAAACGTTTGAAAGGTGTAAAACAGGAGAGCCTCAAAACCGTTGCACTATGAATCAATTGTTAGGAGAGGGTGGGAGGTAAGATGAAAGAGAATATAAAAGATGTAGGGAGGTACAGTTAAAGGAACGAAAGGGGTTGCGGCTAGGGTCCGAAGGCACGCTTCAAGGAGCTTGTAAGTAATGCCTACGTGCATCCTAAGGGATAGAACATAGCAACGAGTTTCTTTATCAAGAATCGTTTCATTGCACAAGTTAGCTTTTGATCTCTAACCTCTGCTTACATTTTCTCCATTGCTATAGTCTTCACACACTTACAAAGCGTTGGGATCCCACTTTTTCCGAACCATTCTCTGTGTTCGCAAAACGAAGTTTGGATAAGTCGAACCAGCTGCTATACTCCAGTGCTGTTCCGAGTTAGTGTTTGGTCGCTATTCATTTCGACTGCGTGAACTAATTAGTGGCGTCTCCTGGCTGAGGAAAATGCTTCCTTTTTATTTCCACATTTTCAGCATTATGGTTTCCCGAGTGTGATGCTTCATAGTTGGATGCGAAGTGTGAAGTCTGAATGTGTGGAATTCGTCCTTGGCTTGTGCAGTGGCAAGAAGAGCATCTGCTTGGCAACAACAGACTGTTGCACAAGAAGATTATGAAGACGTGTAACTGAAAGGTTTGGGTAGTCTGTCTGACTGAAAAGTAGACCAATTTGGATGTAAACGATTTCTATTAATTTGAGAGAGGAGAGAGTAGAGAGAGAGGGAGGTTGGGGTTGGGGGGAGGTAGCGACGGGGTGTAAACAATTTGTAGTCAGTAACCATGAGGGCTGGATACGATTGTTTAAACTAACCACGAGAGCGAGCAGGTGAGACTCGAGAGCGTCTTAATTGCCGCCAAAGGGAAGCGTTCCTTTCAAATACTTTAGAAAGGATCCTTTGTTACCAGGATGTTACGTAACGCCCAGATGTATGACGTCTGAAAGAAGGATTCTTGAGGAGAGAAAATGAGCGCAAAACTATTTAGAAGGAGCGTTATACGCTTAATTACTGCTGTATTAAACAGCCTCGGTTTTTTTTTTCTTTAGCGATTTCCTATGAAGCTTTGCCATTCTTCTTTATTCTCAATTTCCTCCTTCCATTGTCAAAGATTTAGGCTTCAAATGACCTAATTGTAGAACAATGTTAACGAGGTAGTCAACCCATTTCCTTACGGCAATCATCTTCATGAGAATCACGACATCTTTGGTCAGTCTGCCAAAATCTAATAACATCAACCTCACCGGATGTACTGATGCAGGAGGCTCTCTCTCTCCCTTCAAAGACAGTCTTTATGTTGGCAACAAAATGACATCCAGGAAAATAAAAACAAACTGCTCCCTCTCCGCAGGGCTGCAGGGTAATTATGCAAACGACGTATTCACACTCGTGAATGGAATTAAGACCCATTACTCTGAAACCTCTCCAATTGCGGCTTTGCTGTGAAAGGGGCGTTTAGTTTAGAAAGCGCTCCATGCATATGATAAGCATACGTACATTAAAGAATTCTGGCCGACCAGCGAAGGCGGCGTCCCGCGTTTCGCAGTGTTGCCAAGCGGTCTCAAAAAAAGAGAATGTCTGAAGCGCATATAAATCCCCTATTATACGCGCGGCATATGCAGGGGTAATTTCGAGGGGTATACGAGTGGTGGTTAATGATCAAGACTAACGGCTGCCTAGGGCCATCCATCTATCAGGTCTGTTAGAAAGTGCGTCCTGTGTAACATCTTAATTTAGAGAATGGTCACCTTAGGTTATGCAGTCCATAGCATCTGTATTGTGATGTTATGGAAGCTTCGGTAGAGTTTGGTAATGACTTTGGATTGTTGATTTTGGTTTTGAAAGTTTTATTTAAATACCTTAGGTGATTGAAGCTTTACTCTGGAGTTAGAGAGAGGTTTCACTTTTGGTTTTGAAGTGTTTTAAAAGGTTCCGCTGGGTTTTCGAAATGCCACAAATTTTTTTGTTTTGAAAGAGACTATGCGGGACCAACGGCTTTACGTGACTTCCGAACCAAGTCGAGATTGAACTTCTATCACCAGAAATACACATCTCTCACTCCTCAATAAAATGGCCGAGAATCGAACCCGCGACCACCGAGGTGGGACGCTAATACCATACTATGGTTAGATTTTTTTTTACATACTTTGAAAAACAGATTTCATGATGACAAGTTTTTCTTTTGAAAGTCAAGTGCTTTTCATTTATTTTTGACTGTGTAAGAGGTTTCCATGTGTTTCTGGAAGTCTGAAGTTTTGTTTTTTGGTTCTAAAAGTGTCAGGAAATTTTGGGTTTCGAAAGTTGTTGGGTTTGTGAATTGTCATTGGTTTTGCCTTCGATTTTGAAAGTGTTGGTTTGTTTGTTTGTCTGTCTGTTTGGTGTTTTTACGGTGCATGGAACCAGTGGTTATTCAGCAACGGGACCAACGGCTTTTACGTGACTTCCGAACCATGTCGAGAGTGAACTTCTATCACCAGAATTACACATCTCTCACACCTCAATGGAATGCCCGAGAATCGAACTCGCGGCCACCGAGGTGGTACGCCAACACCATACCGACCACGCCACTGAGGTTGAAAATGTTGGAAGTTTTGCCTTTGTCTTCAAAAACAGAACCCTAACATTGTAAGTATTCCAGCAATGCTTTTAAAAGCCATCTTTTGAAAGTCGCTTCCCGTAACAGTTTCAGCTACTTGCAGCTTTTACGTTGGAATCCAGAGAATGAAGTTGACACCGCATTCCAGGATTATTTCTTTGACTGACTGATACCACATTTCTCCTAGAACATACAACTATAGCTGGTTCACTTAAGGTAGATTCTGGGTTGAGCCCTATGCCTACGAGACGTTTGTTTGGCGGGCGCTGATTGGCTGGGAGCTGCTTACCTCCCGGTACCAGCCAATCAGCGGCCGCCAAACAAACGTCTCGTAAGCATACGGCTCATCCAAGAATCTACCGTAAGTGAACCAGCTATATAGTCACTTATCGCATTTTGTAATTTCCTTATAGGCACCAATACTAGAAACTAAATGAGGAATTCTAAATAATACTCATAGCAGTTGAATTGAATATAGAATTCAGGCCGTGCACTGGGGCCTATGAGGCCATTCAGCGCTGAAACGGGAACTGACAGTAAAAGTTTTAAAGTCGTAACAGGAAGAAAACCTCAAAGCAGTAGCACTATGAATAAATTATTAGGAGAGAGTGGAAAGTAAGATGGAAGAGAGAAAAAGAAAGGAGGTGCAGTAAAAGGAACGAAAGGGGTTGCAGCTAGGGGCCGAAGGCACGCAGCACAGAACCTTAAGAATGCCTACAGTGCACCGCATGATGTGTACCGACGGCACTTAGCCCCCTACGGTAGGTTGGTTGGTTTTATAAAGTTTAGGTCTACACCAAGCACTGGGGTAACAAAGGCCATTCAGCGCTTACTGTACAACTTTATGAAATAAATAAGATGCGTTATAGTATCATATAAAAGAGGTTTATTTCTTTGAGATAATTTACTATATTTTGAAGTGGGATATTTTCTCACTATAGTTCTTTAAGTGGTATTTGTTGTTGGATCTTCATTTTCTTTTGAATTCATGGTATTCCGTCAACAGATGACGGACTTCGTGCAGTTGCAAGGGATGAGACATTTAGTATCACTCCTAACAGAAACGAGAGTTTGGGGGAAATGAGCTTTTAACCACATAGTAAACGAGAAACTACGGATGGATATAACAACGGACAAAATATTAGGAAAGTAGGCTGTGCGGGTTTTGTGGCTAAATTACCGCGGTGGATTAATAGCTGGATTAACTGCGCGTGTCAGAAAAAGACTCGACAATGATGGTTCCTCCGTTAATGATCGTTTTAATGAAAGATCCTACGACAAACTAGGTTGATCACTTGTAAGACTGTTAACCTACTTGCATAAATTTCGGTCTGCACTTCTCAAAAAACTCAAGTTAAAAAGACCGACGTCTTGAAACAGATATTTGGGAATACAATGCCACAAACAGCGCCTCAGTGGCGTGGTCGGCTTGTTCTTGGTCTGCCACTTCGGTGCCGCGAGTTAGACTCTCGGGCATTCCATTGAGGCGTCAGATATGAGTATTTCTGGTGATGGAAGTTCACTCTCGACGTGGTTCGGAAGTCACGTAAGGCCGTTAGTCCCGTTGCTGAATAACCACTGGTTCCATGCTACGTAAAAACACCATACAAGTATACAAGCAAGCAATGCCACAAACCCTAGGGATGGATTGTATCATAATAATAATGTCGCAATTACCCTTAAGGACTTTATTTATGTTATATATTAATTCCCCGCAACAAACAAAAATTGATTAAACCCAAGCCACTTATTTTAATTTCAGACTATACAATTTCCCTTGAATATTTTGTTGTAATATCTTATCCCATATCCTCTAACAAACATGATTAACTTATCTCTCTCTCTCTCTCTCTCTCTCTCTCTCTCTCTCTCTCTCTCTCTCTCTCTATCAGATCGACTGGGATGTAGGTCAATGAACTGCGGGAAAAATACAAAAGGGTAACGCTGCGTGTTTTCTCTTTTCTATGTCTTCTGTTTACACTTGACAGTTATTCCATAGCTTAGTATTGACAGGAAGCAAACATTGATCTTTTCAACGGCTCCCCGTTCGCAAAGACGTTGATTGCTTAGGAAACTTACAAAACAGCAAAGAACCATTTTGTTTTTTCAAGATGGTGTTTGCCGAGCTGTGTACCCGTAATTGAGAGAGAGAGAGAGAGAGAGAGAGAGAGATGGGACAGTCGGAAGATAAAGTGAAAGTCGAGAGGAAGAGAGAGCAGGAATATCTCCTTAACCTTTGTTTAACCAAAGACAACAATGGAATTAATATCGGTGAAATGTGTTGATGACAAACATGAAAGAAGGTCAAGGAGCATTAAAAAAAAAAAAAAAAAAATGGGGCGCGATCTTGAAAGGGGATAAATAGCCCCAGAAAGGTCAAGTCGTCGTTTTAATTACAACTATAAATTTTTTTATCAAGACTAGCTGTTAATTTTATTGAAAAATAGTTCTAGGTAAGAACGAATTATCAGTTTCAAAGGAAACCCCATTTCAGACAATGGACGTCGGTTCGGATAAGAGAAGAGAATCACATTAGATAATAAAAGGTTCTTATGTTCAGTGAAAAGGTCGTTTCAAATCAAAAACATTTCGTTGGTTTGAACACAAACAAGCAAACACTGCGCCGAAGAAACCTTCGGCGCAATCGAGTTTTCTGTACAGCGTATAATGCTGTATACTATTTCAGTCACGGCCCAAGAAACACTCGTCTGCGGTACATGAAAGTTAGCCATGCCCCGTTGTTGGCCTGTGATGCTGGCACCTATAGCGGCCCCAGATACACGATCATGACTAATTTAACCTTCAATAACAAAAATTACTGAGGCTAGAGGGCGGCAATATGTAGTTTTTAAGATCTGGGGGCGGACGGACAAATAGCCGTCTGAATGGTTTTCTTTTTCAGACACTAAATAATGGTTTCAGATAGGGGTATTTTCTTTTTTATTACTAGACGTAACAATAGGATAATTTTCTTCTGGTATGGAAAATCACATTTTCAAGACAGGGAACTTCTGATTTAAAAGCAACAATGTTCTATCCACTACATATCTCCCTTTAGTACCAAAGAATTCAGGTGGATTGAAAAATCATTTAATCTGCCACATGAATATAATGAAGCTTGAAATGAAAGCATTCATGACCTGGATTACCTCAACACCACATATCCATCGAATGCAATGTGGCACAAAATGAAAGCACTCAAGACTCGGAAAGCCTCAAACACCACACATCTATTGAAGGCAATGTGGTGCAAAACCAGAGATACCCAGATTGTGAAAGTGGAGCGAACAGACATTTCGGAGTCTAGTGATCAATGCTGATCTTAGCAAGATGTTGCAAGAGGCGGGGTAGGTACGGCCTGACGGTATCTGAAAGTGAGGGGCCAAGGGGTACATCTCAAGGAAGAAGATCCACTTCCTAGCGAGGAAATAAAAAACAAATTGAGGCGCACACAATCCCTTCTTCATCGCATAGCCGCCCTTCCTCGGGGAGGAAAAAAGGGAAGGAGAAATTTTGCGGTCCTTTATGCAACAGCTCTTACCTTGAGACTATTATCTTGCCTCTACTGCGTCCCAATCAGGCTGAGGAGGCTGCCACTGAAGTACAACCCCTGTTGCCTTGAAGTGGTTATTGTCTAATAGTAGCTGCATTCCGTCGTGCTGTTTTTCAAGTATACAGTCCTGTTGCCGTCGTCATTCTAAGCTCCTTCAGTTTCCTTAATTGGTCGACTTGTTTTATGAGCTCCGTCCGAATGGGGCCCTAATTATAAAAACCCTCTTACCAGCTCGACAAGATCGTTTAGTAACAGCAGGGCAGAGAATTACATCGAAACATAATTATGTCAGGGACCATTTCCTCGTTCGTTTTACTGTTCCATATTTCTTATTGCAAAACGTTGCACAGTATCTCCTATCTTATAGTCGCCTCCATTACTTTGGGGTGTTTGGGTGATCGGTTTAGTTAATTTTAAGTAGCGTCTAACTTTTTTATACACAAGATCCGAAGTATCGTTTTCTTTTTGTGGAATATGTCAATGGGTATGTAGGTGTATACGAGTATATGCTCTTTGAGCATTTTACTGCTGACAGCTCTTGATGAAAGCTGGTGGGTTTGTGGCATCTCTTTATTCTAAAATATAATTTTTTTTTTAATTTCCTTTTCCTTATCTTCACAGGCGAAGCCAAAGGAAAAGACTAATTGATTGTTATATATATATATATATATATATATATATATATATATATATATATATATATATATAGATATATATATATATATATATATATATATTATAGATGGATAGATAGATAGATATAATTTATCGTCTATATATATACAGATGGATGGATAGATAGATATACAGATATTTATCGATCCTCGCGTATAACCCCACTAAACTAAGATTAGCACACAAAAACGAAAACAAAACTGGGCACATCACAGATGATATCGGCTGCAAAACCCTAAAATATTGTTTAGATCGAATATAAAAAGCAATATTCTCCTGAACTTCCTGATCAGACATCAACGAAGTGACAGTTTACAATAACCTTGACAATACATACTGGAAGATGGGTCATGAGCACGATACGCCTATTATTCAGCAAACTGGTCGAAGTTGTTAAAAATATGCAAATACTGTTGTTGCTCTACAAGAAATTAGACATCTTCATTCAGAACCAGCTATGTTACTGAAAAACAAGTTATTCAAAACATCTACGTCATAAAGGACCAGAGTACAGCTACAGAGAAAGAAGAAGAAAACATACAAAAGTTGAACCTGCAAAGGCGGGAAGAAAGGCACTTAAGAGAAAGACTTTAGAAAGCGCGGTCCTGAGAGAGCCTTCCAAAACAACTCCTAAATAATCTATGGAGGTTAAGGTGTCACTCAGTCCCCCACTGACATCCTAGTTGCTTGCGAGGTCAGCAATGCACAAACACCTTCCTGTAACGGAGGACCGCAACCCAATCTCTAGGAACCGTTGACAGAAGTTCGAGAATTCCTTGCGGCATTCTTCCGCTCTCTCCCATCCTCCGACCACCTTCCCGGACAGGTCAGTTTGCACCCAATCAATTGCCTATCTGCGTTTTCATGTTTTAATTCTCTTCTACATTATTTCGATTCCCGTCCTCCTACAAGGTAGGAAGATCATGCTCAAGTTTATCTTCAGCCTTCGGGCATAAGGACAGCTTAATAAAAAAAAAATAACTATCTTCGGTCGCCTTTGACTGGCAATGTAAACTTGGTTACTCATCCCACACCTGAACGAAGAAGCCTCACCCGATGGTTCCTAAGCGGGAAGGTATGCAGGGCAGCTTTTTATCATCACAACAGCTTTCCCTCTCTCCCACTGAGACTTGCATACGTAATCGCTCGCTTTCCCTATTTTCGCTCCTCCTTCTCTCCTCCTCTGGGAGGAGGGGGGGGGGGGTGTTTGTTACGAGTGGTTTATAGCAGACGCGATAGCCTATAACCTTGCCAAGACCATCTTCCTTCGAGCTTAGATGGTTGGCCCATTTCCTCAAGGTGGGTCAACAATGCCCCACCCTATGGCTTCATCTTGGCATCTAGGGCAGGGAGGCAACTACACCAACGCCCAGAGGAGAGTTGAAATAGCATCCGATTGCGTAAGTGTGTTAAGAAATTGACCGTCTGGAATATGAAGTGGTCTCTACGTAACAAACCAATGATGCCTTTGCGTTTCACACAAGCAAACCGTCAAAGATTCTTTGACAGACATTAAAAACATTATATAATTGTTGGAAGGGTATTTAGCCTTGAGTGTCAATGTCAGGTAAGATTATGGGGGAAGGGTTCATCCTGGACATTTAACGAACCCTTTGAAGGTCCTTAGACCGTTTTTAATCTCCATTACCATCAGCAAGTTCCCGCTTCAAAACTGCTATTAAAAAAGGCGCCCGTAGACCATAGTAATGTTTCTCGCAAGCTTGAGTGCATCTTGTGACGGTAATTGAGGTAATTTTCAGAATACAAGGACGAAGTCACATTCGAAAAGCCCGGTGGACACTCGCTTGAGAGAGAGAGAGAGAGAGAGAGAAAGAGAGAGAGAGAGAGAGAAGATAGAGAGAGAGAGAGAGAGAGAGAGAGAGAGAGAGAGAGATTCTCGAGCATTCCATTGAAGAGTGAGAGGGGCGTATTTCTGGTGTAGAAGTTCACTCTCGACCACTGGTTCCATGCAACGTAAAAACACCATACAAACAATCATTATACTGTTATTAAGTCATGAAGTTGCCTTTACTTTATCTTGTTCCAAGATAAATTTACTTATTAAAAATCAGTGACCTTTTATTCTGCTTCTAAGCACTGTATTTGCTTTAGCAAGGCAAAATCGGAATTCACAGTCGAAACTCACTAGTAAAATGTTGCAGTAGAGAATTAATTGATCGAAAACAAAAAATCAATAGTTCTCGGCATAGAAATTCGAAAAAAGGATTTTTTTTTCATTGTCTTCCTCCGAAAAACTAGTTTCATTGCCTCCTTATTTTTGTCAAAAACTACTTAAATTGTTTTTATAGTGGTGATGCCGGGAAGGTTATGTTCTGTTAGGATTGCTCTGTTATTTGCAAAAACTTTTATACCTTACGAAAGCATCCTCAAGCCCGTTTGAGGTCATCTAAGTATTTCGCTATCTTGTGCTCAAGGAAGGTTGGGAAAGGAAGGAAGCGATTATAACAGATAGTTCTTGGGCTGCTTTACATAAAGCCCCATTGTGCCACATTCTTGGGTTAAATGTTCTTGCTTCTGGGTTCACTGAAGCAATTTCCTCTCTTTCTATTCATCGTTAGGTGATACAAATTTTACTGGTGATTTCTCCGATTACTCTATTTTTCTATTTGTATTTTAGCGCTATAATTTTTTTTCATCTACATCTTTCTTTCGCTTCATAGTGACTGTTGACAGTCGAGTCACGGGTCCCTTAATTTGCTAAGTGTGTGGTGCACCATATTATAACAATACTAAAAACTAACGTTCAACTGTGTAAAGAAAAGTATTTACCATACCGCCACATATAGAGCGTTTACTGTGTTATCATCATCTGGACACTAAATCTGTCAACCTCCAACGATTTTGGTTGCGATCCGGGCCTGTATAAGGACAAGGGGGAGGGGGGTGTATTTCTCCGCCTTAGCGGAGGTTTGTGGTCTCCAGATGGTTTTGTTACGATTATTATTGGATATATGTATATTTGGATTTCAAAAGTAAATCTAGTTCCCTTATTAGGTCTAGCCTTTCTAAAATGTTCCGTATCTGTATCTGACAGTAATCAACACATACCTAGACCGTATACATTTTCATTACTTGACCACATATTCTAAATCAACGCTAGTTTGATGAGTAGGAATGGCATACGGACCTCGCCCAAAGGCAGGTGTAGTTCGTAGCTACCCAACTAACATCCCGGTTCAATGCCAAATGCTAAAACGTGCACTGTTTTTAGATGAATTCATATAAATATGAAGTTTTAGTAATAACTTAAAAGGCCAAAACATATGAAATTAAGGTAAATCTAAAAGTCATTATCATTTAAAAAGAGAGCCTATTATAACAGAGGCTTATAATTACCGATCGCTCATTTTATATAGAGTAGATTTAATACAACCGCCCGGCCTATAGCATGATCACAAATAACATGGTTACACTTTTCCCGTCCCTTTACAGCCCAACAATACTAAGAAAACTAGTGTATGAAGAGCCAGGTTAACTTGGAAGAGGCACACGAATGTCGTGAATCTCGGCAAAAATGCGATCTCCATTTTTCCCGACAATAAATAAGCTTCTAGGTCCGAGAATGGAATATATTTAATAACAGATGTCACAGATATTGGATCAAACTGCTTGCTAAAATCAATAACTACAAACTGAAGGTGCCTATCACTAATCGAACATCTTCCCATTTATATACTGTTCGTCTTTTGACATTCTCAATTTAACATATACTACAGTAAGCATATCTCTATTTTGTTCCACACTAATTGTAGCCAGATTATATTAATGCCAAGTCAGCCTAATGTTTTGACAAGATTTTGAGGAGGGAAAGGATGCATTCAGCAGCGCAAAAAATTGTTGTTAATATATTCAATACAATTCACAATATTTTCAAATGCTTGCTAATCATAACTAGCAACTGAAGGTGCCTATCACCACTCCAGTCCCATTCACTACTAACATCTTCCCCATTCATCATACTGGTTTCGTCTTTTGACATTCTTCAATTTTAACTATCACTACCAGTAGCATTCTCTAATTTTGTCTCCCTCCACTCAATTGTAGCCCCCATTATGGTTAGATGCCGAAGTCAGCCTAATGGTTTGACCAAGGATTTCAGGAGGGAAATGGATGCATTTAGCACGCAAAAAATTGTTGTATATTCATTCTAAAATAAGTAAATAAATAAAAAGTAAAATTTCCAGCCCTGAAATATTTTTATATATACATTAATTTTCATGAGTGATATGGCAAATACTGGTCCCACTACCTCTATGGTGATGTTTTATAATTTTCTTATTAAGGTAAGACCTGTCTTTCTAGGTTAGTATAAGTTTTTTTTTAAGGTCAGATGCGGATATGGCCCTGTTAATACCACTGCTATATGTATTTTATGACACTAGATCAGGAGGAATTCTATTTCTCATGATTTTACTGGTTAACTCAATAAAGCACCTTTTAGGTCTTACAAATAATTATGGTATGACATAAGGCACCACCATCTTAGGGTCGGGGTTGGGGGGAGAGGGGGGGGGGGTGCAAACAGGGGCCATCGAGTCCCTTTGGAATAGAATCTGCTAGGCTGACAAATAAACAAGTAATAAAAATACTGTTTCCGTATGATCTATACTACCCTAAGTCAGCTTAGGATGGAGAGCCCAGAAAGCAAATCTTCCCCCCAAGCCAAATTAGAAAGGCCCTCGCACCTAGGTTAGGTTAGGTTTGATTACATTCTTGTTTCATTCTAAGATTTACAGCCTCTTGGGTCAGGCTAGGCTGTAAGTCGTCCCTTGAATTAGGCTGACTTTGGGTGCTTCTAGTACAGGATTTCTACTAATTTTCACGCTTCCTTTCTAAATAATCCCAATTCCCGAGATTGGTCGTCCGTTGTTGCTATACAAAGTTAGGTTAATGATAAGCTATACCCACGCGCTTCCGACGTCAAGTTATGCGCAATTGCATTATGAAACGTTTAAATGTTTAAAGTCGTTAACGTGATTCTTCAAAAACTATAGTAAATATTTTACCTCGCACTCGTAGCCCGTTAAGGGATGAAAAGTAATTTCCCATTCGCAGTGGTAGGTAAATTTACTTCGCTCACTTTATGAAATTTCCATTACATGGTCAACTTCCATGAGAAATATCCAGAACTTCACCAACAAAATATACTTACCAGTATACGTCTGTCTACTACTCTCTTACACTCGATGTGATTGTTTTCCACGATCTAGGGAACCTACAACAACATAATGATTGCTCTCATTGATGGCTTACTTGATAGTTGATACTGGGAGACTGTTATTCCAAATCAGGGATGATCGCAAACCAGCGGCCACTAAGTCTTGTCTTTTAACATCAAGCCTTCAACCCTAGAGAATAAACATGTACCAAACATTAATTTCATTATTCAAAAATGTACGATAACATAAATCTTTAACAACAGCAGATAAGAAACTCAAGGAATACACAAAAAATTGACTGGAACATGTGATGACGGAAACTGTTTACAGAACTTGAGGCTCCATTTTACGAGGGGAATTGGTAAATTGTGCAATTTTAAGTTTGACTCACAGCATAGCTCAGGACCTCAGGTGTAATCCACGGAAGAAAGCTTTTGAATCCTTAAGTAACTTCTCCCATAGCATGATGACTCGAACTTTTACAAGTTAAATTATTTTTAACATCTCGCCAAATGATAGCTTCCGGGCATAGTAGGTCTAGCCTAGGAACCAAACTTCACTTTCTGTCACCAGTCAAAAAGAGACATGTTGTTGGATGAAGACATACATTGAGAAAAAAAGGCTTATTATACATAAAAAAAATGACTTTTGAATCAAATAATGGAAAAAATTACTTTTGAATCAAATAATAGAAGTTGTTTCCAAAGTTTATGATGTAAAATACAGTATCATGTTAAAAAGACGAGACTTGACACAACCTGTGACAAGTTGGCCTTTGACTGCTGAGTTATTTTTTTCATAAACGTATTTTTTAAATCTTATAACACATTGCATAGATAAGATTAATGATAATGTGATTTCAAAAAGTTAAATCATACATGAACTTACGTGCCGCAAGATTAAGCTGAAACTGTGAGATGTCACAGAGCGTGTAGCCTACGTCTGCAACGCTATACTGCTACCAAGACAGTCAACTGATGAAAACAAAATTATTGGATATCGGAAGCTTTGCTTACCAGTGAAGTGTTCTGTTTTCTCATGAAAAATTAATGTGCTCACTGCAGTAATTATAAACTACACAACGTACAATAAAAAGAAGAAAAAAAAAGATCGCTACCACTCCGCCCACAGATGTGCACAGAAAACCACCTGGACAATTTAAAAATCATTGAAATGTGAACAATGTTCAGTTTGATCACCTGGCTATGCCCTAAATTCCATATTCCATCAACCTAAGCAGTGAGGCAAGATCTAAATCGTGGGGTAGACGGGAAAATGAGTTTGTTCCCTAATCAGTTTTTGCAGTGTCGTCTGCAGAATCTGTTTATTATAATTAATTAATTTTATTGCTACGATTATTGCTATTTCTTGAATTTTCTTCTTCATTATTACTGTGATTATCAGTACAGTTTTACCACATTCAATTTTCGTACTTTGCCTTCTGGGCCTGAACTACTGTCAACACACAAGGTCTGGCTGAAATTTGATTACATAAAGTTTACTCAGTAATTGTTATAATCTTAAATTTGTTATCTCTCTTTTTACCATTTGCATTATTGTTATTATTGCGAATTTTACGACTTACAGCTCTAGGCTGTGATGTTATGAGCCGATAGTAAGGGGTTGGACATAAACAATGTTCTTTAAGGTTTTATTATAAAAATGAATTATGCACCATGATTACAACATGGATTTCCTTTCAGGAATTATCAATTCACCGTGGATAATTAACTAAATTCAGATAACTGGACACTAATTCAACAGAGTTAATTGCCAAGTGCTCGATGCACAAAGAAAATTTCACACAAGTCTCAAAGCAGAGTTTTAAGCTAAATCGTCACCAATTTTGAAACAAAACCCCTACCAATAATAATTTCAAGACAATAAGCAATGTAATGGCACTTCATCAAATCAATTAATCGAATACTAACACCGGTGCCGACGCTTCAAGTTAACGTTACATGAAGCTTATAGGAGAGGAGAAAAACTCTTAGTACCTGTTGGTTTGTGGTACATTAGGAAAGAATGAGATTATCAGGGCGTGTTTGCCCGCTAGTAAACTCGGTGACGCCAGCTTGGAACTAGTTTTAACACGCATTTTTATTGATTCCTTAATTACAATAGAATTATCTAATCCAATTCTGATGTTCTGTTGTATGTTCACTTTGGTATGTATATATACATACATCGCTACATGGTTGTCAAGAAATCAAGAGCGTTCGCCTCACAAACTCCTTTGTTATTAAACTATATACATTTGATATTTTCTCAACTATTTAACACAAAATGACAATATTTCAAAGATGTAAATTCCTCTTTTCCCCTGTGCTTAGTCTGATTATTACCAAGTTCATATTTGCAAAGGAAAAATTCTCAGATACGAAACTCCACTTGCCTAACTGTTCTTCTTCCTGCTATAAACTGTCTTGTGGAAGGTTTGGCACTAAAAAGTGGAGCCATCAGTTTCGCGACAATTACCATTATTTTTTATTACCATCTTTTACATTACTTCAAGTATAGATATTGCCTATTGATTTTTTTTTATCATGTCATCTTATGTACCTATATTGTGTATGTTATCGTCTATTCTTTGTATATTTAATGTATATATAGCCTTGAGCTGAAATTAAAATTTATTATTATTATTATTTCTGCAGTTCCCAGGCCTTTCAAATATGGTATAAAGGCTCTGCTGTGTCACCATGGTGGCAGAACATAGTACTAAAATACAGATAATGTCTCCTTATATTACTGATACGCTATGGTAACAACTTTGTAGTACCACGTAAAAGGATTACGCCTGTGGCCTATTACTTGATCTTCTCTGGCTCCCTATCAAAGCAGAAATGTTAATACAGGCAGTCCCCGGTTATCGGTGGTCTCGGTTAATGGCGATCGAGTTTTATGGCGCTAAAAATTGGTGAGGATGCCATAAGGGCCGAGTTTCAGTTATCAGCGCCATAAGCTGTCAATAACAGAGTTATGGCGCCATAACACACCTAACAGAGGCACCATTAACTGAAACTTGGTGCCACAATCGCCATAAATTGTCGAATTCAGTTAATGTAACAGAACCCCCGCCAATAACTCGGGACTGCCTGTATATGTGTAATGATTTCCCAAGCTACTAAGACTGGGTGTCCAAAATATTGTAATTACTTGCTTCTTATAATACAGCCAACAGATAAAAATGTCAAGTTCAAGTAAGCAATTATGTCAAGATTTGCAAACCCACTATTTTCAAGACAATATTATACCACTGTAGTATGTGTATGTATGTATATAAATCAAAGTGGTCTTGAAAAAGTGGATGCGCTAATCTTGATCTCAAGAAACAAATGTTTCCATTTTTTCTGAGTTTCATGGCAGTGTGGATTTAACATCAATGTGGAGTACGGCATGTGAAAGAAAATCTTGTCTCGGCATTATGTAAATGCAAAATTGGTTCTGCAGGTTCTAGCCGAGTCTTCAGCAGAGTGGGACCCTTGGAAAAAAGTTATTTTGGTTAAGAACAAATATAAGGGAACCCATGTTCAGAGGCTTTTCTCTTAGTGGGAAGATTCCAGAGGGCCATATTAGCCTTCCCAAGTAATTAACTCGTACTACACTAACAACAAGGTTCTGTGTTGGCTTAAATCAAAACTAATCAATCAACCAGAGTTTATCATGCATTTCTGGTCCCCTAGCATTTTACAAAATGAAAATTGACAATTATCCGAAGGCTGAAAAATAAGTGTTAGCAATAAAATACAGTTTAGATGAATTAAAGCGTGAGCTGTATAAATTTAGCAAAGTTTAATCATTTATTAAGCTAATTTTCCAGTGATCTGTAAATGCTCAACACACAACCTCACACCGTACAAAGGAAAAGAAAGAGATTATCTGGCATCACAAAGCAAAAGAGGGAGGATTTTTTTAAGTTGTAAATTAGTTATATTTCTCTGTATCTGTGTTGTATTGAAAGCCATTCATTAAACTATGTTCTTCCAGTTTGATTTTGCGCTCCACTATTAAATATTATTATAGACCCAAATAAAATTAAGCAGAACTTTACAAATAAGAATTGCCACCATTTAATTACCTTAAAGACTTGAGTCACAGCAATTGGAATAATGAACATGTCCAGGGACAAATACATCACCTTAAGATGGTGGTGAAAGTTGTGCCATGTGTGTGTAGTGTTAGGGAAACAAGAGATATGATGCACCTGTGACTTGAATTGAATTGAATATAGCATTTAGGCCAGAGGCCAGCACTGGGACCTATGAGGTCATGCAGCACTGAAACTGAAATTAACAGTAAAAGGTTTGGAAGGTGTAACAGGAGGAAAACCTTGCAGTTGCACTATGAATCGACTGTTAGGAGAGGCAGGAAAGTAAGATGGAAGAAAATTAATATGAGAGGAGTTACAGTAAAACAAATGAAAGGGATTGCAGCTAGGGGGGCTGAAGGCAAGTTAAGTAATGCCTACAGTGCACCGTATGAGGTGCACTGACATCACTAACCCCTTACAGGGAATGCACCTGTGAAGTCAGATACACTACTATAATCACCCAGTAATAGTCACAATTGTTTGAACATAGCAACCAGCCCTCACCCAATGAATTACCAGAATATTACTATTTTTTTTATATTAGACACCGAAGTGATAAATTTTTTATGAGGACCAACCATTTTCCCAACCATGATTTACCAAACCAAACTTCCTGAGTACAGGCACTCCCCGGGTTACGACGGTCTCAGCTTATGACGTTCCGAGGTTACGACGCTTTTCAATTATATTCATCAGACATTATTTCCAGGGTTACGACGCCTACAACGCTCATCTGGCAGATGAAATATGACACCAAACATGCAAAATAATCAATATTTGAAGGTTTTTTTTGATGAAAAATGCCATAAGAATGCAGTTTACATAGTTTTCAATGCACCCAAAGCATTAAATGTAAGGTTTTCTTAGGATTTTTGACGATGTTCCGGCTTACGACGAGTCTCAAGAACGGAACCCCGTCGTAACCCGGGGACTGCCTTATCTACAAGCAACTTCCTATAGTGCTTTCGAAATTGTAAAGGTCTGGGTAAATTAATTCTATTTACAGTACCGAGAGTTAGTCAAACTTAGAACAGTATATTTTCCTTCCTAATCCAAAATACTTATCTGCACACAAATAAATTCATGTAACCACTTGCATTAAAAAAAAGTACAATAGATATCTGCATAGTGCAACTAATGAAAAATATTTAATAGAGGGATTGCTGTAGGAGTGGTTTTTTTGCATTAATTTTATTTTTCCCATATTCATGAGCTATTTCCCAAGAGGGTTAGTCACTCTTCTTGGGAATTCTGGCCAGTTTGGGAAAGTTCTTTTTCTCTTTAGGGATTACAACAAGAATTTTGATTTGCTGTCTTTAAGCAGGGACTATATATACTCTTGGTCTCTGGGGATTTGCCATTATCCTAAGTTTGCAAGTTGGGTTCATATTAGACAAAGTCCATACAGTGAATGCTAGGTCATGACTGAAGCTCCTTGCTGGTTTGTGCAAGTATAGCAGAATAATTGAACAAGGTTTGCTGGCTGAGATGGTCTGCATACAAAATTTGGAATCAAATATCAATATCTTTAATATAATTTAGCTGTGGGTAAAGCATGAATAGAAGCAACCTTTCTTAAAATTACACCTTATGTATAATCAGACATATAATTCACTTTCCTTTGTTATTTGTACATAAATACTTTTAATTTAATGCATAATGCATTAATTTTTCATAAGTAGTAATATTTTCTTTGCTCAATATGAGCATCCTGCTCAGTGTTTGCTATATGTATGCTAGTTTTGATTGCTAAGTAAAAATCCTCTACGGACATGACAGAAAAAGATGGCCAATTTCAACTCGCATCACAGAAAAAAAAACTGATTCTTACTGTCTCTTCAGGATGCCTTCCTTATATGTACATCTCAAAATGGAACACGAGACCCAAAAAATTCCACGTCTTCAGCTGGATACCCCATCACAAGTGGTTAATTATTGAGAATTATTTGGCATCTACATGAATATTTGATCTGACACAGACAATATGCTGGTAAGTGAATGATGAGAAAAAAAGGAGCCAATTTCCTTTTTTCTTTACTTGCATTTCACAGCATTTTATAATTACTGGAAATCAAGACTTAACAACCTAGCATCCTGTTTCTCAGTGTGACTTACATGAGGACAATTTTATACAAAACATATTCAAAACATACTGTTCTTTCATTATGGAACAGAATCCGACTTACTATTAAGTTTGTTATTAGCCACTAAGCAGTGTTGAGATACATAACACTTCAGCAGCATTGTCAGACAAGGTGCTAACAAAAACTTTCTCCTTGAAGATCTGAACCACTGACTACTTGTGTAACAAGCCAGTGTTTTATCCTCTCAGTGATAAAAGGAATAAAAGGAGAGGAGCCATCCATGCAACTGCATGTCTTGGAATCAGAGTAGGTACTACTGTACCCCTGAAGTTTCACAACTTCATGCACCATCAGCATTGAGTGGATGCGTTTAATCCTCCTCTGTAATGTAAGTGTGGTTGAAACCAAACTTATACAGAGAAACCCTGTATGATATACTTTTATTTTAGCTAGACACTTGAAAAGCAGTAAGAACTATACATGGTTCCTCTCCATTTATGCCCTCTGTGTTAAGTGGATAAACTATGGGCCCACTAATTCATTGGTTAGTCCTGAGGAGGTAGTCATTATTACCAATATTAAGCTAGTTCTGCATACTGATGCACAAAAATATCACAATCATAAATTATTGAAATTGCTTTGACTTCTTTTAATAGGACATTTAATGGATTTCAATACAAAACTGAAATTTAAATTTTTTTTATTTAATTACATACTTTATCTATATATAACAATATGGAATATACCCCCCAAAAATCATAGTTGATAATCTACAGCATACCTAATATATGATATGAAAGTAATTTAACTGGGCACATAGACATCTGCTGTATTTGAAAATGCCTCCCTAAAAATAAACACGAATTATTGTTGAAAAATTATAAATATTATTTTAAACTGCCTTCTTCAGACAGTTGTAACAGGGGTTAAGGATCCCTCTCTCCTTGAAGAGCTCACAACTTTTAACTGTATAGTGCATGCCAAACTTGAACAATTTCTATACAGACTAAAGGGACCAACAAATAATATCACTGAAAAAAAGACTAACTTAAGACAGTTTTTTCCATTTTTTTTTTAAACCACAAACAACTATTTCTCCAAGATGTTCCATCAAAATTTTTTGAAAAACCACAAACTACTACTATTTCTCCTAGATATTCCATCAAAACAATTTTTTGAAAAACCACAAACTCCTAATATTTCTCCAAGATGTTCCATTGAAAAACCAGTCCTTAAGAGCAAAACTATTAAAAAAAATACTGTATCTTCACAAATGATATAATTTTAGGCCATGTATTCTTGCCATCTGAAGATTACAGTTGGTTTTGAAAATGTTCTTTATATGCAATGCCTTTCAGCCAAGTCACCTCTACTCCCCTATGAGCAGGGTTGGTTTTGAGACAGCATAGAAATGAAAAGACTCTTGTAAAACTAAGAACATTGTGAGAATTACAGATTTTCAGTTACTCCGGTTACTTACACTTGCTTATGGAAATGATATTAATTGAAGCTCATGAATTATGAAAGATTATTAAGGTGTATGCAAGCACTCAAACTCAAAAGCAAAAGTGTTTCTGAAGTCAAATATTAATTTTTCCTACAAAAATCTCTAATAATGGCACATGACTTCCACTAACAACTTTTGTAAGATATTTCAAGTTAAAAGTAGAGAAAAAGTTAGAGCGAGCAAGATCATCACTTAAATCTGAATATGAAATGTACCAAATGCCTTGAGCTTCAAATTTTCCTTAAAAGAATATCAATACAACAATGCAAATTTAGTAACTCCATCCAGTTTTTAAAAATATGGATCCTTAGTCACTGGAACATTACAATCACTTAAATAACTTCTTGTATAGTTTATAAGAATGGAAAATAACTTCTTGTAGTTTATAATAATGGAACCTTTAAAAAAAAATTACAACTTTAGTAACTCCTTAGAATTTTTACATGAATACATATGGACCTAAGGAAAATACATTCAACCTTCACATGTTCCTTGTACTAATGAAAGAACTAGAGATTTCTTGAATTGTGACTGAAGAATGATGGACCTGAATAACAAGATCTAGTCCTTTGAAATGCTTTAAATCAAGCTGAGAAACTTAAGTTTCAATTATGAAACAGTTCATCCTAAGCATGTAAATTATATTTACATATACAATGCACAAAACCCTAAAAGTGTTATATCCATTTAAAACAATTTCCAGTAATTAGAAGCCAAATAGTCAAGATCTATTTTACAATATTCTTGCTAGTTTACCAATCGCTACTAATTTTTTCCATTGTCTTTTAGATTTTTAAAAAATTATTTCATTTTGCATAAATAACGAAGCTGCAACATCTTTACGTCAGCATGGTCCAACTTGACTACTCCTTCATTGTGGTCAATAGAAAGCAGATTACCAGTCTGTTCTCTTTCCTCACCAAATATAACCTGTAAAAGAATTTTTCACAAAATTAGTAAAAAGTAAAAAATCTGAATTAGTAAACTGTAAAAAAATCATAATACAAATTTCATATGTGGAAAATTTTAAACCTTATGGCAAGCATTTTATGTAATCATTCAACTGTGTATCCTGCATTTTGCCACATTATAATTCTAGTAGGAAAGATGACAAGGACCAAGAGAGGAAGCTACAACATGTATCCAACATTTTCTATTCAAAATTAATTAATTGTGTAGGGTTGGGGACATACATATAGTAAAATTATCAATACTGAAACATTAACTGTATTAAAATTTATGTAAATACCATGAAACAAATCTTATGAAAGCAAAGTAGATTAAGGGGGGTCTGCCCCATTAGGATTTAAGAAATCTGATAAACAACACACTTTCCTACAACTAGGTATGACCCAAGGTAATGTGAAAATAACTTAAACAACATTTGTTGAAGCATAGTTATGGAGATTTCCCGTTTATGTGAAGTATGTACAGCATTTAAGTAACAGAAATTTTCTTTAAATAAAATTTCTACAAACTGATTAAAGGCACCTTTTCCCCACTGATAAAAGGCAGCAGAAACTAAGAAAGCTTAGCCTTCAAACCTTATGCCAGTTAACATTGTAACCAGTCATAAGTCCACAATTTTTGAGGTAAGGCTGAATCAAAACCCATGCCATGCAAGTCCAACAACTATCCTCAGCCAAGCCTAAAACTGATTCTCTAACCTTAGAAATAAGTTTTTCAATTTGCCTGATTTAACAATGTACACTACATATTCATAATCCAGGTTGCAGATTTCTACTTCAGTAAAATGATTTAGTAAATCAATCAATGAATCTCAATGTAAAGAAATTTAACCCAAAATGATCAAACAGATGGATGTAACTGAGGTTGCAGAAATTTATTTCACACTAAAAACCAAGAGAGAGACAAAATGTAAGGCAGTAAGTATTATTTTATAAGTGAAAATAAGGTACTTAATGGTTTCCCTGTCTGAAAAATATTTTAATTCAATTTATATTTGTATATGGCCAACACAAATTTCTATTTCAGCTTTAATTTTATTATTGATTTTCTCAACTTATATTCATTTACTGTAAAATCCATAAAATAAAATATATAATTGAGGAAAAAACAATGACTAAAGTTTTAACATACTAAGCATATACCATATGACTAGACAGATCCAAATGTAATTTTTAACCATCTATCCTTCTTGTACTAAAATGAAAAATTTTTCATAGACTTGTATTTTTCATAGCTAACAAACGCCCCCTTGCTTTACAAAGATTGTAACACAAGGAATCCTTGGCATCTGGCAACTCTTTGTAGGCTATGCAAAATAATGGCAATTTTGAGTTCATATAAAACCTGTTGATGATTTGTTCTAGATACTGATGAACACTTCCAATCTACAAAAAAACAAAGTTATTCAGTGCATTGTGTAATCAACACTAACATCATTTGTAAGTTGAAAATAACATCCTCACAACTGATATCAATATGGTATTACACACTTTTACATTTGTGTAAAGCACACACACAAAGTGAGAACTAAAAACTTCTCAAAGTTACGTCCTATCAATTACATGCAGTTCTCATGTAGTAACATTTTACAATATTTACACATGAACTGACCTCAACCTGAATCGCTAAACACCAAAATGCACAACACAGATTCCAAGACAAAATCATTCAGTTCTGATGATACGACAGGGGAAAACAAAATACGTAAACAATTACAATAACATACTGTGGCATCTAATGCATACTTCATATATGGCCTGGTATGAAGTGAACTGATGTTGCAGAAATAAGGAAAAATTAATTTTCAAAATAATAAAATTTGGTCAAGAAACCTAAAGCATTCATTGCACACCAAAAATTAGCTTCCACTAAACAGATCTGTTTTGAACTGGCAATGCTGATGTGAAAAGGGGACCAGCAGAGAATGTGGAACCACTGGAGGAAATATTGTGTAACTTGTCACAAGCAACTGGGGATCCAGTAATCGAGAAATTATCAGGAATACATGGAAATTCCACAAGGAGACCAAACCAAAAGAATAAGAAGAATATTACATCTATAATATGAAAAGGAAATACGGTAGCACCTAAACTTAACAAATGCAATGTGTCCTCGACTTGCGCCAATTCAATCTTATGGGTCTTTTTTAGCGCCATCAATGCATTTTACAGTGCCATAACTTGATGTTGTATCAAATTGTGGCATGCCATTGACAAGGCTAACAGCAAGAATCACCATCAAGTTAACAGCGATTACAGTGCTGTAACTTGATGCAACATCAAGTTACAGCGTCAAAACCCATGTTACAGCACCTTAGGCACTGACAAAGTGCCGGTAATAGCGAAAAATGGACTAAAGGCAGAAATCAACTTACAGCGTGGCACTGGAACGGATCCCCTGCCATAAGTCAAGGACGCATTGTGCTTGAGTAACAAATACATTATAATATGGCCAGCACCTGAATAGTTTCTAAATATCTTCTTATACAGGCAGTCCCCGGTTATCGATGAACTTGGCAGAGGTGCCATTAACAGGTTATCGGTGCCATTAAGCAAACCTTGGCGCTATAAATTGCTGAGTTTCGGTTAATGGCAATCTCCACTTATCAGCACCCTGTCAAGAACAGAGCCCCCGCCGATGACCGGGGACTGCCTTTAGCTAACAGCAATTCCACATCGTTAATAACCTAAAGCACATAAAGTACCCTGCACTTTATACTTAACACTCAAAGATATTTTAAATATGCATTGCATTTAAAATGGTGATAAGTACAGAAATCCATTAAGTTGAGGAGTTACTGTTGGAAAAGGAAAAAGATAAGGAACAGGAATAAGAATGAAGTAAGGTATAAAAGGGATTAGAAAAAGTCAGAGAAAAAATCTGTATTAATTCTTAGTTGATTTATGCAAAGAAAATCAACCAAAGAGGCATAATGAAAGAACCACAAAAGTTCTACAGAAATAATTATTGCTAGTCATCCATATATCTTTAGAACCCAGAGAGTATCAAAAACACAGTGACTTATTCCATACTTCAAGTGGATTAAGGGATAATGAATGCCCAATGTGTAATGGAATAATAGTGGAAAGATGGAAAAGAAGGAACATAGAACCAACTTTTAAGATGAAGTGAGAAGAGACTGAGACTGTTCAGCTACTGGTAAACTATAAGATCCTGTTGGTTAACAGCAAAAACACACTATGTACATGTGTAAGACCTATGCCCCCGACAGGCATTAAAACACATCAGGACTTGAAGAAAAGAGAGACTTCAATGTATGTGATATGTTGCAGCACACTTCATGACTAAATGCACTGACACACAAAACAAACAAGAAAACAGAAATGTGTTCACAGACTACAAATTTAACCAAGATCTCAAAGATTGACGTCTGCTAAATACTGGTGGCCAGATATTGACCAACATTACAAAATAATTCTGAAGGAAGCAAATAAAAATCATGGAACAAATGGGAATTCGGGCAGAATCTGTTCAATTACAAGAAAATGGGAAGTACATACTAGATATCCCACCCAGTAATGCAAAAAGAGTACTCATGTAAAATCAGGCATGACAAACTTGTTTCATTCATGCTAATTAACTCGAAAGAACCATATGCCAACAAATATACAGGCACATTCTATCTGGGACAAAACCATATAGTAGTGACTTCAACTTTCCTATTTTCTCTATACATTCTCTATACAGAAAACCAAGTACATAGCACACAGTTCACCTTAACTACAATTTCAAATTACTAGTTTAAGAGCCATTTACCTACTAATGAAAGCATATGAAACAGCATTTCTTACCATACAATTCTAAATTATTTTTACCCAAAAACTTTAGGTAATATAGTATTCTAAACACTGAATGGAAATTCTACAAGTAAATATGTAAGAAAAATACTTACTTTCACTCTGTCCCCTTGTGCGGGGGTAACAGGCTCTAGATGAGCTCCTAGAATATTAACAACTCGCTCTTCCTCAGGAAGAAAAACTGAGCACATACCACCCTAAAACGAAGAAACGATCAGATTAGAATAAAAAAATTAATGACTGTGGTCAATAAATAAATACAAAAACTTACTTTGAAACTTGTTCCAACGTTAAAAACCAGCCATCTCCCTAAAACTTTTTTCACTTATTTACAAAGCATAAACTTACAACAAAGCAAACAACTGCTTACAATTCAAGGTAGAGAATAACCATTTATCTCAAGATAATACTTACAGATACACCACGTATTTCACCAATCTGACCAATGAGACCAGAATCATCATGAGTCTCCTTAATCCTGACTTCAATATCAGAGGTTTGCCAGTCAGTCATACCCAGGGTGTCCATGCCTATAATAAAGCAAAATTATGAATGCACCTTCACGCAAAAAAAGGAGTACTTTTCGTTTAAATGTCACCTATATATTTTTAGCCATGTACTTAATTGTAAAATACATTTTAATCCACATACTCATGTGTTATATTTTAAATGAAAAAATACTGATTAAATGACCGATTTCTGGTTTCCTGACATAACAAAGTAAAATATGATGACAGCTACACTTACCGGCACCTGGGGTCTGAGGGTTGTAAGGTGATGGTGCACCCGGAGTCATGGGGCTATAAGAAGCCAGGGGAGATGGGGAAGCATAACCTGAGCCTGGAGATGGTGATCCCTGGTATCCAGTGCCTGGGCTTGGAGTGCCAACATATCCTGATGGGCTGCCTCCAGCTTTAAAATAGAAAAATACTAATTAGTACCAAAAATCAAATTCCTTTTATAAATGGGACTATCATCTATCAATACTGACTGGAAACTCGTGAGGAATGCTAAAGCATGTTCTGAATTCAAACAAAACTAGAAAGCAGCACCAAGTCATACCTTATCAGAAATGAAATGAAATTAAGTTGAAAATAAGAGATGCATTGTTTAGAAAATGGAAAGCCTTCAGTTCTAATCTATCAAAAAGATTATTGTGTATGAAGAAGCCTCTCAGATTTAAGAACAATTCTCTGTACAAGGATGGATCAATCCAAACAAAATCTGATGGAATTGTTCAGAAGAAGAGTACAAGCAACATACAAGCTTCTTAGAAGCAGATTCAGCTAAGTCTATACAATTATCATTATAAGACATGCTACCTATTGACTTTCAAGCCCATAACTGTAAAGGTAGAATATAAAGTATGACTAAGTAATGTACTAAAAACTATGTAATGTACTAAAAACTAAATTTTGCTTGCACACCCAAATATAGTACTACACAGATCTACATTAAGAGGTATATAATCTAATGATTAACAAGCTTCTGAAGGAGATGGTGATAAGAAAGCAAACAATTTGTGAAGAGTTGAATCATCTGCATATAAGATAAGTAAGAGAGAATATGAAGGTGATTATAGACAAAAAATGAAAAAAAATAGAAGAGAGAACAGATCCCTAGGGATCACCACCAGAGAAAGAAAAGACAGAGATGTAGCACTATAAACTAATAAAACTATACCAGGTAAATTACAAAACAATTATTTTTACACAAATAAGGCGTTAAGTCACAACTAGACAGTTTAGTTAACAAGGACTTCCTGAAGATCATGTAAATACATCAAGAGCATTAGCATAAAATTCCTTAGGTTCTTCAGAGGTGATTACTGAATGCGAATAAAAAATAAGAATTAATGAGCTGATCACTTGCATTCCAAAGCAACATGGATTAGAGAGGGGGATGTAAGATTCCAACTACTTAAAATGGGCACTTATCAGTTCCAAAAACTTCAGTTACATATGGTAAAAATAAAAGTGATAGAATAGCTGGAAGGATTAGAATGGTCAAACTGTAGGAAAGCCTGCTTTTAAGACAAGAGGTAGATACTAGTGTTTAGGATAATGCAAAATGGAAAACGACAGCTAAAAATCGGCCTTAGTTTGTATACAATTTCCATGATACACCAAGGTTTACTATCACCCCAATAAGCTTTTGTCTTTAAGAGTTTCTAAGAGTCAATGGGAATGAGAGTAGAAAGCATAGCATATATAAGACAATGAGTGACAAGGTCAGCTACAATGCAGTTACCTCATGATAAGTATCATTAGGTTGGAAAAAAGAAAGTGGGATTTGTTGAAGTTTTTGGAGTAAAGAGGAACTGTTAACAGACCTTGGTCCTACAAAGGCTAGCTTTACAATGATTATACTTTTGAAGACATTACAATAGCAGCATAGTGACATTCCAAGCAGACTTGCCAAGTGACTTTCCAGAAAAGTAGAAGGGGGTTCAAAAACAACAGCTTCTAACACGTTTCATGATAGTTATTCCCTAAAAAAGTTAAGTATATCTTAGTTTTACCAGACCACTGAGCTGATTAACAGCTCTCCTAGGGCGCCCGAAGGATTAGATATTTTCATGTGGCTAGGAACCAATGTCACCTAGCAACGGGACCTACATCTAACCAAACCAGGTCACATTTTTACACTTACAAGGCTGGCCCAAAGGATTTACTCTTCAGTAAGGGGTAAAAATTATAGCCAACATGTAGTATTTCAAAAGGTTGTCCAGCTAAATGAGAATGAATATAAAGAACAGAAAACCAAGCAATTAGCAGTGGAAGGGATAGTGCACAGAACCTTTTTACAGTGCACTGCTCAAAACAAATGTAGGCAGTGCCAACCAACAGTAATTGTGTTAACAGCTCTGCAGATACATGATTATCAGAGGTGACAAAAATATTAGTACAGTACTCACGCTGGTATCCAGTTGGTGATGGTTCAGGCTGATAAGGACTGTAGTTATGATCTGAACTATAAACAGTGCCTGGAGTCTGTGGAGTGTACGGCCCTTGTCCTGCATCAGATTGATAGCCAGGAGTACCTGCCATCAAAAGAACCATCAGTAAGCATATTCCACTAAGCACTACATTCACAGGTATAAAATCTACATTAAAAACTGCTGCGACATTGAATTCATTGTTTTCCACTGTGCTGGAAGGGTATGTCAAAGTTGGAAAAAAATTTCCATCAGTAAGGCATCAGTAAAATATGCAATTAATATCTGGAAGCTCTGATAAAAACAATGAACTCCTTACTTCAGATATGTTAGGCCATTTTTCCTTTAATGCCCTATGAGTTAACTTAGAATAACTTATGTTATCAGAATAACCTATGTTATCAGAATAACCTGTTATCACACTAAATCAATTAACTGATGCTGATGGTTACAATTATATTCATTATAAATTTTTAATCAAACTTTTGAAATTTTAATAAAAACTATATAGGTAATCAATAATGCCATGTTCACAGTACTGTGCAGAATGATGCTGCATATCAGAATTCTTTTACACAGGAAAGTGATAAAACTAACAAATACTTGGTTTTCATATACAGTAACAACCAAAAATATTATAAAGATACAGTTACATAAACAATACATTGCACTTTTAAATAAACAAGTGAATTTAAATTTCTCAAGTACACTCCATACTGCAAAAGAGAAAAACAAACCAGGATTATATGCAGGGGATGGAGATGCTTCATCGAAGGAATAATCATCAAACTCATTATGTCGTGCTGGGGTATTAGTAATTGTTGGATCCCAAGCTGACTGCCTGTGATATGAAAGAATAAAAAGAATTTTTTAGCCAAAGTTCAATATAATTTAAATGTCATTAATAACAAAATTTATCGTAACTTTAGCAAGATTATATACTTGTGTTCTCAAGTGGTTATTTTACTGAAGTATTACATATAGTCTTCAATTACTGTCTTACTACAAAAGAATACACAGACCTTCCTGGTGTAGCTGATCCATCATGGGAGGGTGTCATGCTACCATAATGAGGTGTTCGAGAGCCATCGTACTGTGGAGTCTGTGAGCCATACATTGGTGTGCGAGATCCAGTATTGCCATACATAGGTGTCTGCGACCCGCTCCAGGTAGGAGTGCGAGTGACAGATGCCAGTGAGCCAGGTTTAGATGGTGCCCCTACTACAGCCACGCGTGAACGGTCCACAATAATTGTCTGGCATTTTGAATGCAATTCTACACGTACAGTGGAGTCTGTAGCATCCTTGACAATACCAACGTGACCTGTAAAGATGGACATCCAACTATATAAATAAAGGACCTTGGGTGGTTTTAAATAACTCAAAGAAATATTATTATTAATTTAACAAGTCCAGTATGTGTGTGTATTACCAGTAAGTTGCATTTTTGTACTAACTACACACTATTTAACTATTTTAGAAACCTGCCTCCTAAGTTACTGACATATATTCCAACAAAACAACCTAACCAAGACCCACCTTTATAAGGCCCTTGTGTAATCTTTATGGTCTGCCCAATAACACCACGATCTCTTCCAGCACCTCTTCCTCGGCCTCTTCCTCGATTGCGTTCACCAAAAGCACCACGGTCTGCTCCACGGTCCATACCACCACCACCACCAGCAACACCACCACCACCACCTCCTCCACCACCAGGATGAGCAGGGGAGTTCAGCCGAGGAGACATGAAGCCCATAGTCATGCCCATACCTCCTGTGACTGTCTGTTAAAAAAGGTAACAAAAGTAAGGTCAATGATTCAGTAATCAGCCAAACTGCCTCCTATAAAACAAAACTTCATGATCAAAAATTCTGAAGTCTTGAAAGAGAATCTAATACAATAAAATTCATACCTCATTTAACTTCTAGATTACAACTTGTTTAAACACACAAAGCCTTAAACTACATCACTATTTATAGGATTTTAGGTGCACTTTTTAAATGACATCTCCCAGAGCTAACTGAATTTATCACATATTTTTCATCCTGACTTCATACGCGTATTGAATAGTATTCCCAAATAATTGCATTTTGCAATTTTTATTTCTCTTTATTCAGACAATTACAACTACTAGGATCTGAAGGTAAAAATCGAGGTTAAGTAAAATAAGTAACGTGCACCACGAGATATGATCCAAGGTAGAGAGATCTTCAGTTACCACTAACCTTAGCGCCTCCTGCAAGAACCAAATGCCTTGTTTTACACACAAAGATACCTCCATTTTCAATCATCATTTTTGAATGGAGGAAGGCAAAATTTCTGTACAAGTGCCGGATTTCTCCTTGTCGACCCTGAAATATAACAGAAATTCAAAGGATGGTTAAAAAAATATCAATACCAAATAACTACCGAAAAGTTTTACATTGGTATTTACTGGAACAACCTTAGTGAACTATATAATATAAGCAAAGCAATAATGCATTATAGTATAAACTCTCCAAACTATCAAAATATGACATTTCTATATTAATACAACTTTTGATATATACTTACCCAGTAATTATAATAGCAATAAGTTCCACTTATCATGGCAGTTTGAATTCAAAATTTGTGGGAAACACTTCAAACTTTGTAGATGACAGTTCTGTCCACTAGGGGAGAATAGGAATGACTGTATGTAGAAATCTGTTTGTTCATGATTCATCCATCAGCAGGAGGAGGGTGGGCTCCAAATCTTTAATTACTGGGTAAGTATATACAAAAAGTTATTTTATTATGAAAATGTCACTTTTGTATATGTAACTTACCCAGTAATCAAAATAGTGATCCCACACTGACAGGAGGTGGGAGACATGGACATATACGACTCCAAAATATTAAGAGATGTAATAAAATGAAGTAGTAAAATTGAATACAAGGCTTGTCATTCCTTATCAGTTAAGAGATTTACTGGACTACTGCGTATGGTTGGTGCTCATCTTAACTTGTAGTGGTGTGAAATAATAACCAAAGTCACCTACTACATAAGTGGAAGCTTTACGGCAAAGGTTTTCCGTTTGAAAGCTGATAAAGCATGATAGGCGTCCACCCTTGCCCTGGGCGCAGCACCTAATAAAGATAACCATACAACATTGTCACTTACACTGAGATGAAACCACAACACATCCACTGAAAGTGTTGAGTGCTTCAGATGCATTGCACCCCTGGCTCTGTAAAACTCGACACCATATTACAAGGTGAAGAGATAATAGGAAAAAATCCTGTTTCCTTCCACTAAAGCATGCTAGTCACTAGAAATGGTATGAAAACACTTATGTTCATATGCAGACAAACCTTCAGTTTTAACAATAGGATAAAATTTCTTGTGCCAGCTAAAACCGGTTAAATCAATCAAAGATTCTATAGCAACGAATCTGTGAGATCTGGCAACTCAGTATATGAGGTGAAGGCTGGTCAACGACCAAGCAAGCACCTCATGACATGTTAATCTGTCTTCTGTCTTTGACTGCCTTGGAGAGTACACTCTTTTACTCTCCTTCCAACCCAGTTGCTTTGTTTGCCCATGATTCTTTGTGTTTTCAGTTGTGTGTGTGTGTGATTGTGTTTATCATGGAGTCCTCTGAGTCTTCACGGCCTCTTCAAAGTACGTGTCCGAGTGTTCAGGGTTTTCCGTGCTCCACCTTTTTGGCTTCTACAGTTACAGATCCTCATATAACATGGAGTAGGTGCCGATCTAATTTCTGTACCATTACTAATCTCTGCCTGGAATGTCGTGCCTGGACTAAGTCACAGTGGAAGGTGTTTTACAGGAGGAGGGAGCATCGCAAAGTTTCTACTCTTCCTTCTTGGGAGGGGTTTCCTGCTCCTTGTTTAGATGATGCAGCTTCCCCCCTCTTCCAGAAGTGCTCCTGCTGCTGCAATTGTTCTTCTGTCTCCTTTTCTTCCATCAATTTATCGTTGGAAGTATTGGGAGTTGCTCAGGATGATGTTATGTGTAATGTAGCCCCCACTCCCTCGGGATCTAATATCCTTCTGGAGAGGGAGGAGGCTGCTTCATCTGTTTCATAATTTTCAGATTCAGAATCAATCAAGATGGCAGCTTTTTGGGCGTCGCTAGGCCTATGGGTTCCCCCCTCCTTGGATGGCCTGCTGACTCATTTCTCGAAGGCACAAACCCCCAATGCCAGTCTCGCCTCCTCCAGGACTACATTATTTTGGATCTAGTGTGCTGCCACCTAGCGGGATGCCTATGTTAACATCGACACTTTCTGGGTTGACTCTTATCACTCCGTAAGGGAGGCCATCAACCAGCGCTGCCTTTAGAGATGTCGTGATGTCACTCCCAGCATCCTACTAGCCTATAACGTTAGCTGTGGTGGCGTCTCTTCAAGATCCTGTCGTTGTGACATCATCCCATTCTGTTATAATGTCATTGCTTGCTTTTGCTGAGCCGTTGGAGACATTGTTGCAAACTGAGTTTGGAAGGCTGGACTGTTTTTTGAGAGAAATATTCTGTAAATGGAGTTGTTCTTCCTCTTCACCATCTAGCAAGAAACGTTGTAGAGGGGAGAGTTTTATTACATCTCCTGCTTCTTCGTCTCCTTCTCCCCATCGCCTTTGAGTCAGACAGAGTATTAAGGACTTTGTTGCTTTGTCTCTGTGAGCAAAAGGAGTCCCTTATATGTACGTGTTTGTGAGGTTGGAAGTGAGATACGAGAAGGGAAGGCCAGAGGGACACAGCCATGTCGAAGGTGGCAGGGTCAGCTGTCATTTTAAAAACTTCTATAAAATCATTGTAAACGAAGAACGATTACAATCCCAGTACAGTTCGAACGCAATACAGTGTTCCCCCTGTATCCGTAGGGAATGTGTATCAGACCCTCCTGCGAATAACTAGAACCCACAAATAGTTGAAACCCCTATAAAAATGCTTAAAACTCCCTATTTTGTTAGGTAAAACTCAAGAAAACCCACTAATAATGTTTATACCTGGTTTTTAAAAATAGTTTTATCACAAAAAGTCCATTATATAATAAAATTAATTTAAAAAACCAGAAATGTGTGTATATTTCTCATAGAAAAATACTGCAAATACATGAATTTCTCACAAATAATGGGGGTATATGTTCCAGAGAGAAATCTGCAAATATGCGAGTCCACAAATCTGGAGTCCATGAATGCAAGGGGTTCATTGCATGGATGTACTAGGGGTAAGTATGAAAGATAAGGGGGTAGAGGTTACTTTAACATCCTTAGCTTTACTAGAAGGCAAAATGCTCTTCTAATTCTGAGTGTTCCTCTTGGTAAAAGTCCATAAAGTAATACATTCTAGTCAGATAATGAAACAAATACGCCAACAGCACTTGGTGTCCCAGGTGGTCTCCTAGTGCATACTGACCAGCCCAAATGCTCTTCACTTTGCTGATCAGACAATAAGCGGTGGGTGTTGCCTTACCACTATATGAAAATGATGGTCCTCTGAAAAACTCTAAATGGACAAGAGACCTCCCATTCTCCCACAGAGATGAAGAGGACTTTACAAGCTTGGAGAACTGTCTGGTATCAAGCTGTAGCTGGTACCAGAACCACTGTACACCAGTTGAGCTACGAGCTCATGGCTGGTAGGTGCTCATGGGAGTTAGTGGGAGCTCAGAGGAGCAGATGACGCCAGGCTGTAACCAACTCCAAACAAGAAAGGTGGTAGATGAGCTGGATGCCAAACAAGCTTGAAGCTCGTGGCTCTATAGCTGGTGCCAGACCACAGCTGAAGCCAGAATGTAGTAGTCACCTCCAAACTGGGCATCAGGCAAGTCAGAAGATCAATGCATTGTAAAGCCCTATCTCTGGGAGCCAGACTTTTAGCTGGCTATGACAAGTTAGTTCTCAGGAGAGCTAGGGGTTCCGATTTCACTCCTTAGGAAATCCAAAAGCAAGGGATGTGCCTGAAAGCTACAAAACAGCCTGTTCTGATGTCCTTAGCTTTCACATATAAAGAAGGCAAATGATCTCTGATCAAATAGTGATCTCAATCCGACTTCATCATGAACCGAAGCTGTAACTTTATTGGGGGTTTTGTATTCTACAGAGCCAATGATGTCCATTAATTCCAAGGGGAGGAAAGATGGATCTAGAGCCTGAATGTGACCTCGTTCTAGCTAAAGATCCTAAAGTAGATGAAGAAAAATTCTCTTCCTTGTTTGGATGCGGCAAAGACAAGAAAAGGTTGTCAAAGCTGGGCTCCAATCGCTTAGTTAAGTGTAGTTCAACACTCTTCACCGATGAAATATGTAAGATGTAGATCTCCTTAGGTACGGAAGAGGAGCCTAAAAAAAGGCCATAAACTCGATGGGGATTCCTGAAGGTTTATTAGTATGCCTTTGTCCTGGGCTAAAGGAAGTGTCTTGGGAAGGTCCTCCGTGCATTTGTTTCTGACATGGAAAGAGGAAGCCAATTGCCAATGCAGCCATCCTTTCGGAGGAGCTAGTACTCGTGCGAAGATTGCAGTGCCATCGACAGTCTGAAGCTACGTGGTCGAAACTAGAAGACCCAATCCTGGAAGACAAAGCTGATGTACTTCATCTCGAGTCCAGCTGTGTAAGGATGTGGAAGTTTACGTCCTGCATATCTATTGGGACTATCTAGTCTCCTTACTGAATAGCACAAGAATGGAATGACTGGATTCCATTCGAAGTTCATTAGTATGAAGACAATCAGAGCACTGATATCCAGGACCTGTCTCCATCCCCCAGATGCTTTGGGGCTTACTCTTGGAGACGAGGGCAGATGGATGGATGGATTATGGAATTTTGGCCAAAGGCCAGGCACTGGGACCCAAAGGGTTATTCAGCACTGAGACAAGGGCAGACACTTCCTCTGTGAGGGCTGAAAACTTCTCTATGCCTAAATAATGTTTTAACATTCACAAATTACTTCAAGGTAACTTAAACAAAATCCCAAAAGCCAGGTATAACCTAAGGAAATTATGCAACCTTCACAAATTATTTTTAAAGGTAATTATAAATCGGCAACTTGCACGTAGCCTAATCCCAGTAAGTAAATAATAAATGCAAAGGTTCTAAGATACAAGAATGGAATAACATTTAAGAATTAATTTAAGGTAATTATTTATCAGTGTCAGAATAATGACCAATGGTCAGTAAACAAAATCTAAACACAAAAGCTTGGCCAAAAGGAATGACGTGAAATCATGATTACTTAAGGCATTTATTAACCGACGACCTGCTCATAGCATAAGCCCGGTAAGTACAACATTTGCAAAAGTATTAAGCCTAATTGAATGGAGTTACATTCAAGGACTATTCCCAGAAATACAAATATCAGACTTGATGATAATCTGAATTAAACAAACAAAGGACAAGACTCATCCTGCTCGAAGGCTACAAATATGCTCCAGTGGTTATGTAACACTACCAAAATCTGGTGATATGACCGGAAAATAAGAACAAGCTGCTATAAGCACTCAATGTTTAGTCAAGATCAGCAGGAAACAGAATAAAGTGCTTTGGGGGACGGCACTGTATAACTACACTGAAAAATCGAAGCGATACCCGCGAAATTTGAATTAGGCTGCTGTACGTTTGGAAACTATAGCTATATAACTACTAGGTAAGTCCCGTATACAAAATGCACTTTTTGTGATAAAACTATTTATAAAACCAGGTATAAAAATTTTTAGTGCGTTTTTCTTGAGTTTTACCTAACAAAATAGGAGGTTTTAAGCATTTTTATAGGAGATCCAACTATTCATGGGAGGGTCTGGTACGCATCCCCACCTAACTGGTACGCATCCCCCACCTAACATAACCAGCCCGAGAAGAGTCTACTTGAGACTCAGAGGTCTGGAAAAACTAACCCCTATTAATATATATATCTCCCACCTAACATAACATACAAGATTACTTTTCAGGGCAAATTCATACCAGCAACTCACAAGAGAAGTTGCTTATCTTTTATCCTAAAAGAATGATGAAGCATTCAAAAATTACCTTGAGGCCAAAGACAGTTTGTGATTACTTATACTCGGAAAACACAAAATTCCAGAATTTTAAATAAAGGCAAAACTATTTAATGGAGGTTACAGTTAATGAAACCTGTTAAATAAAAAAAAACATTATGCAAAGTTTGGCTTAAAGGAATGGCATAACATCCAAGAATTACTTTAGGGCTGAACTACTTTCATCGGCTCGTTAGAGTAAACAACAGATTAGCCGACGAATCAACTCAACAATTACAAAAACAAGAAAAAACTCATCCTGAGATTCCATTGAAGGTTACTCAAGATGCGTTCCAATGGGAATGCACACCACTGAAATCCAGTTAAATAACTGGAAAACAATGAACAGGCTACCACCATCATCGGTGTTTACCCAGCCATGGCAGGGTAAACAAAATGATCTTTTTGCATACAGTCATTCCTATTTTCCTGCTAGTGGATAGAACTGTCACCTACACAGTTTGAAGTGTTACCCAAGAATTTTGAATTCAAGCTGCCTTGATAAGTGGAACTTATAGCAATTTTAATTACTGGATAAGTTGCATATAAAAAAAATTAATTTTTACCAAGTAAACAAATATTTTTCTCAAAACAAGTGATCCTAACACTTCAATACTTTACCATCAACTTTATGCTTACTTAAATAGGAATGCAATACTTACTGAATGAGGCCCATCTATGACCTTCACAATGTCTTTTATTTGAAGCGTGTTCTGCTCCGAATCAAGAACCATGGCTCGCCTCTTTTCCTTCTTGTGAACAGCTTGTGGCTTGACTTGCACTAACTTTCCATGCATATTTAGGACTTGGAAGTTTTCCTTCTCCAATCTTACAATTACAGCAACAGTCTGAGCACTTGAAATGAGAAAAAAAAAATCAGTGAAAAGAATATTTCATACAGGAATATGTATATTAAGTTCTCGAAATTCAACACTATACTAATAACACATATGAAAAAATTCTGAATATTCTCTGTATAATTAGATACAAATGTCAAAATATCACAAATAAACACCACAAGAACCTACTCAAGTAACACAAGATCTCCCCACTGGAACTGACCAAGGGAATCAACACCAGTAGCCACATCAGCACACAATTGCAAATCCCTTGGCAAAACCTGCAATACCATACAATGTCATTAGATACCTTTGAACCAAAACTTTATTTCTTCCTGTTAAAGTTACATATAGAGCAGTACTTATTGGATGAGAGAGATCTTACATTGCTCAAATCAAACAAACCACTTCTTTACATAGCCTTATGCACTGGCTCAAAATGTTGATCAATATGAAGCCCAATCCACCAAATGGCCTTGGTAAGCACTAGGATGGACTGTCCTACGTTCACCCTCTTTTATCTTTACTTTTACTTTGGGTTTCAAAGCAACTTTGACTTACTACTACATATAACACAAGCTTTTTGTATAAGGAACTTTGGCACTTTTGAGACATTATCTAGCCTCTGCAAAAACTTTGAAAACAGGAACTGGAAGCAGAGCCAGACATAATTCCTTGCATTCCACATGGTCACAATATTTAAGTGACCAAGTTCTGACCTACTGCCTGTTCATTAATCCAAGCCTACATGCTTTACTTGTCGGATTTCATTACTAAACAATACTTTTGTAGACTGTTTATGAAATATAATCATTTCATGCAGCTTTTCTTTCTGTATTACCCTAAATACTTTATATATGAAGTTATCACACCCTTTTCTATGAAAACTAACACTATCATCATTTGGTGAATGAATAATCAATGCTACAATGAATGGTATTTATGTATATGAAACTGACTGACGTATTAGCCTAATGCACAATTTCTGGTCAAGTAAAAATTTTATTTCCCTCTTGCCATGTCTTACCAAGTTTTTTCACATCATAGCAATGAGTTTTAGAAGGAAGGGCACAATATTTTTAAATTTCTCTCCATGGATTAAGCATATAAAATTCACATAAATTTTAAGAAAAGTTACAGTATGTTTACCTAGCAGACATCAAGAAATTCATATTCAAATCAGTTAATTACGTATAGCATAGTACTCTTTGGTAGGGATGCCATGGCCCAGAAAATTCCTGATAAAGTAAAAAAAATCTTAACCT
Source organism: Macrobrachium nipponense (assembly GCF_015104395.2). NCBI lineage: Eukaryota > Metazoa > Arthropoda > Malacostraca > Decapoda > Palaemonidae > Macrobrachium > Macrobrachium nipponense. The sequence goes on from NC_087209.1 coordinate 76,030,945, forward strand.
CTAATAGCAGTTGTGAATGACTCAAGAGATAATTTACAAAACAGAATTACAATACAGGTGTAGAGAATGATAGTATCAAATGGATGGTTAGAGCATGGCTTTTAGACCCAGGGCCAAGCACTGGAATACACAGGGCTATTCAGTGCCCATACTATCAAATGAACAATCATATGTACTATATGTGATTTAAATGAGATAGGCTTTATTAGGGTACTATGATGATTAATTACAAAAGTCCACAGTACCATATCAGTCCACAGGTTTTGGAGATCACAGTGTAGTTGCTGGCAACAGAACCATGACACACAAACAAGCACATATATCTTGCGTTCAGTATACACTGTACGACTTTGTCTATGTTGATGGAATATTTACTTTCAAACTTCTCTATTTTGTTTCATGAATCCAAGAGCTTATAATGCAGTGTTGTTCCAATGAAGTGGAAAATGAGCTGTGCAAAGTGCTCATATTGTATGTGTACAATATATGACATTTCTATAATAAAATAAAATCTTATATAAACTAACCAAGTAGTTACATGGCTAATAATTTTCCCACTCAGCTGCAGAAAGGATTCAAATTTCACAGGAAGCCTTCGAAAGCTCAGTGTAGGTACTAAGTGCCGCCCACTAACGGCAATACTGATAATGGCTTGGATGACCACCTCATTCTGTTTTATGCCCAGTGTCCATGATCCGAGAGTGGGCTCCAATCTTGTAATTACTTGGGAATTACATATAAAATTTTATTTTATTATAAAAATGTCATGTTTACATGACTTAATGTCATGTTTACATAAGTAACTTACTAAGTAATTACATAGCTGATTTCATACTGAAGGAGGTGGGATATGGACATATTATACTACAAAACATTAAGTGATGTCATGAATTTGAAATAGAAAAGTTGGCCGCATTGAAAAAACAATGCTGTTCTTTCCCGTTAGTTAAAAGAGCCACTGCAGCTGGATACTGTCTGTGGTTGGTACTCATCTTAACTCACAGTGGCCTGGCTGTACAGCCAAGGATTGCCTCCTATTTAGTGGATACTTTGCAGCGAGGGTAGTACTCCGCTGGGTAGCAAAGGGTGATTGGTGCCCACCCTTGTGCTGGGCACAGTAGGAAAATAAAACCAACCAGACAACACTGACACCTACACTGAAATAAAACCACAAACCATCCACCAAGAGTGGTGAATGCTCCAGGTACATAATACACCCTGGCTCCCTAAAACTTTGTTCTACCTTACTATAAGGAGGGAAAAATAGGAGAAAATCCTATTCTTCATCCCACAATGCCAAGCCAGTTACAACACAAGGGTATTCACTCTGTAAAGAAAAGTGTGATATGATAAGTAGCTTGGGCCCAGAACATAAATCATAAATTTCAAGTCTTAGCCTGATAGCATTACATTCAAGGAAATTATTTACTGTCAGCTAGTTGCTAGCTTATGTGCAGTAAACATATCGTAAATGTGAATAGATATGCCTGCAAAACTGTTGTAAGTTCTCACATAATAATACAATATTAATAATAATAATAATGTAACATTCATAATACTAAATGTAAATTCTAAATTAATATTTATGGAAAGTTGTTCATCATCTAACTAGTACCCTATATGAGGTAAACACATTGTAAAAGCATTGTTTTGGCCTGAAATACTGTCATATGTTCTGGCCCGATAATAATAGAATAACATTCAAGAATTACATTTAGGACAATTGTTTAGAGTCTGGTAACTATATTCAGTAAACACATCATGAAAGCACATAGTTTTGGCCTAAAAAACTGTTGTAGCTGTTTAAGTAAAACACCACCGGAATCCAGTAAAAAAAACTGGCAAATAAGAATAAATTGTCACCATTACACACTCAATGTTTCCACGAGTGCAGCAGAAAAAAGTTAGTGGGAGGCACCTTGTACCTACACTAAGCTTTCGAAGGCTTCCCACGAAATTTGAATTCTTTTTGTTGTGTAGGAAAATAATTAGCTATGTAATTACGTACTTGGTAAGTCACTTATATCAAAATATGTAATGTGTATGCTATTGACTAATGTACTGTACTAGCTACTGACTGATGCACTGTACTATATTTCTATACACTTGTGGTAAAAGGTAAAGGTGTCTTGCTTACTATATATCAACTTCAAAATCATGCTTGTTTTGGCAAATGCAAGATTGTTTACAAATGTGCTATCTTAATGAATCCACCAAAGAAACATGGGCTAACTTTGAAAAAATAGTAATCAGGGGAAATTTTATCTCCCAAAATTCCAAATTATCAGGGTCTCTGTTTTGCTATATGGCTACATAAAGAAATAGTTAAATGAAAACACACAAAAATCTGTTGTGCACTTGGAAATTAGCATCATACTCTTCATTGCTTATGTCCTCTACCAAGAGTGAAACTTCATACTGGTGAAGCCCAAGTATGAGACAGGCTGATAGCTCCGACAAAAGGTGCTGTCTATTCTACCACATCAAATTAAAGTATTCATGTTGTACATGTGGGTAAATAATCAACATTCTGAACCTGGTGCAAAGTTATGTAAGGAAATTTTTCGTATGTACAAATATAGTTTGTTTTTAAATGTTTCTACAACTCTAAATGCAATCTACTTAAATTACACGCTTTTTTTTAAAAGCCATCAAACCAAAGAAGATTATAAATATACCAACAAGTGCTCAAATTACTTTAGCTAACTGGTAGCACTTAAAATTTCTAACAAAGTATAGTTTCTTTTTATCAAAAATACGTTTCCCTTCTTACTTAAGCTATTACAATACCCAAAACAAACATTCTTACAAAAAGATCTGAAGAAAAGCCTGCATATCAAAGTTGAAATGAATTTCTGAACAAAGGAAAAAAATAACTTACCTTCAATTCGTGCATAGTAAGATCAGAGAAGAGAACAATCATATTTTCCTCCACACGAACAATCAACCCAGTATCTCCTTCGTATCGTCCAGCAATAACCTTTACATGATCACCTTGATTGAAGTACTTCCTCAATTCATGTGCTGAAAACTCCAACTCATCCTTCAAATCTTCGTGTTTTGGGAGAATCATAATCTTGTTACCATCTACTCTAGTTACACGTCCCATCAAATTCATCAATTCACCTTCATGGACTTCTACATTGTCTCCTGGGGCAAAGCTGTGAGCCTCTTCCTCACGTCCAGATGTTGTCAGCTATTATCCAAAAAAGACAAGCTATTAATAAAGGAAAAAAGTATGGGAAATTTAAATGGTTTAACTATCTAGAACAAAGAGTGTTTCATGAAAAGCCACATCAATAGTTAAAAACATCATCAAAAACATTTTAATGGAAACTATTCTTACTTCCATGTCAGCCAAACTTTGTTCTTCAAACTTCTCCAGTTCACTTAGTGTTGGCTTTACACCATCTGCCATGATGGCAGACATGGCAAAAATCTTGTACAGATAACCTTTGCGCGTGAAACGATTTCCTTCAAAGATGAGGAAATCACCATCCTGCGAGACTTCTCCTCCAATAGCCCTGATGGCATCCATATCAAAGAGCTTCTGAGGTGGTCGGCGGAACTTCTTTCTTTTTTCATTCTCTGACTGAGTTCCTCTGTCAATAAGAAAATATTATAAATACAAAGCAATATTAAAATCTATCAAGATAAATTTTCAAAGTATGTAGTTAATCTATTTATCTATAATCACCAAGACTAATTTTTTCAAGGTAACTCAAATGGAGATCATAACCTCCACTCCACTAAAAGTCTTCACTTGAAAATGAGCTCTTGAATTGTAGGAGGGTATGTCTAATGTACTTTATACAATATTTTGTATTCTTAAATATTGGTTTATATCCAAATTATTCATTTCAAACTGCTTGGTCTCTCAATCTTATGTTATCCTTACCAAACATTTGAAACAAAATATCATCCAACCTTAAAATATAAATTTTCATAATAAAACTTATTATTTGGATGCTTACCTACTGTTAAATTTAGCTATATCTCCCCGCCGATTAGGAAAGTCGGCATTCAAACAAATAAATCAAAAGGCTGCCCGGATGACTGTATAGTTTACCTGTTCTCCACCAGGTGTGTTTTGAATGTTTTAGCTCGTCAGAATTCTCCTTGACAGCCCACTAAGTTGTGGGGAGGCTGGGTGGGTCTACTTTAACAGTAGGTAAGTATCCAAATAATTAATTTTATTATGAAAATATATATTGTTTGAGATGAATCTTACCTACTGTTAAATTTAGCCGATTCCCACATTAAGAAGAGGATGGTGGGTAGTGCAGCTAGACAAAATTCCGCTCAGCCATTCAAGCTGTAGGTTTCTTGTACTAAACCCAAAACATTCTCACCTGATCTGGAATCCTTGGTGGATTTTACTACCATCAGAAGTTGGATTCCATTCAGGGAGCAAGACTCTCATATGTATGCAGCAAAGAGCAGCCTTGCGGAGAAAACTGCTACGATTCAGCCAGCATGAAACGCAAGCGGTATGAGGGACCCCTGTGCCTGGGTCCAAAAGCCCTATAAAACGACAAGTCACTTAAAATAAATACCTTTACGATATAAAGGAACGCTCCTATACAAAATTTGTACTGTCACACTCCCCAAAATATTAAAATCTGGGATTTAAATAAAAGAGCCTAAAGAATTGCTCTTTTTTTCAGTTCAGGAAAAGACTATCCACTACCAGTAGCGGATTAAAGGCTTTACTGTTTCCAAACACAATTCTGTATATCTAAGGTAGTGATTGGGCAAAAACCGAATTATACTTCTACTGTGACACATCAATCCTATTTTGGAGTGACAAATTGACTTAACACTAAATGAAGTTGCAACTACTGCTCACATTATGAATGTTTACCTTCAATAAAGGTAGATGATATGGAGCTAGTTCTCATGCACTAGCCTATCCAATACGTCACAGAGGACCTTGTGTTCCTTGACAAAGTTTCTAAAAATCACAACACAAAAGGTTAACTTTGCTTCTTCCAGGCTTAACCTTCACAAATACATTCTAGGTTCTCTAAAACCACAAAACAAACGTTAACTTTGCCTTCAAGTTTAACCATTGGCAAAGGTGTCATAAGTTTCTAAAAATCACAACACATAAGGTTACCTTTCCTCTTCCAGGCTTAACCTTCACAAATACATTCTAGGTTTTCTAAAACCACAAAACAAAAAGTTAACTTTGCCTTCAAGCTTAACCATTGGCAAAGACAGCTAGGTTTTCTAAAAACACAAAACAAAAGGTTGGTTTTTGCATCTTCCAGGCTTAACATTTGACAGTAACATCTATGTTTCTTAAAACAACAAAACCAAAGTTTAACTTTGCCTCTTCCAGCATTTACCTTTGACAAAGATATTCAAGGTTTCTAAAAGGATGATAAAAATGTTCTAGGTTTAACCTTTAAATTTAAATGCCCCAACAGGATAGAGAAGTTTCCTCTTTTTCCCCACTAAGGGATTACATTGGAATTCTTACAGGGAACTGTAAAGCATAGCCTTAACATCACCCTCAGATCTAAGGCAGAAAGCTAAAATAGCATTCCCTTTATACCAGCTTAAAGAAGGGCGCTGGCAATAAATTTACTTATTAACCACTGCTAAATAGAAGGTTTTACAGTAAATTCAGATAAAGTTTAGACCAGCAACTAAACTCCAGAGAGAGACTGATATAGAGATGAAGGGGCTTCAATCTCAACACTTTAGAGTGCTGGTCTTCAACAAGACCTAAAAGTACTTGATGTAATACCGAGGAAAGTATGTATGGAACGATAACTTTGGTAGTACGTAGGTAGTGAAAAGTCTTATCTCCTCTAAGCAGAAAACATTGATGTCTACAAGGTTCCAGGTGCTGAAAATTCCTCCAGAATGGCACCCTCAGCAACACACACATCACTGCTTCTGACCACAGGCCATGGCAGTTTTAAATTAAGGACAGATCCTATGATAACTTGAAAATCTTATTAATAGAACTGTATGGAATTGTGTAGTAGAGTTGATTTCTCCTAAATAGAAGAATGAGACATCTACCGAGAATATTGAGAATTCTGAAAATCATTTGCCATGAGGCTACAAGGGCTCTACAGGAGACACTAAGCAATTCTTGAACTTGAAATTGCTCAATAGAATTCAGAGTAGATACAAGGGGCAGGCCTTGAGTCTGAATTAGGCAAAATTTAAGCAAACATCCACTGCTCAAGCATGAGGGCCAACAAAGTAGTAGTAATCATTCGGATGTCCCTGTTCATCTACATGCTAGGAAGCTAAATGAGTGCTCCTTAAATCCACACCAAGTGCCGCACTTGTGGATGTAAAGGCCCTTGTTGGCAGTTGTTCTTCCTGAATCCCCAATTGCTAAAACACTGTCCTTCTACAGAATGAATGATCAAACCAATATCTTGTTTCATTTCACTCAAAGCAGCAAACTTCCCACAAAGACTTTGTTTCTGACCAGGAATAAACCTACTAAGCATCCTGATGTCTTTCCACTGCCCTGACATCTAAAAAGTTTTACCAGGTGTAGTGTTGACCACTCTAAGTTGCATGAAAGTGTAATGACACTAGTTACACTCTGTGTTGTATGACAGAGGGAAAAGACCAAAACCTGGACTTAGGTTTACGAACAAAATGGACAATTCTTGGTTACAGTCCCTCCTACAGTCCTGGAGCCAAAGTTGGTCCTGGATTACTTACAAATTTAATTAACTTTATTTGTAAGTTGTAATTCTTACACTGAAACTGTACATTAATTGAGCATGAGTATCTGAAAATATCCCGTAAGGTAATGTTTCCTAATGAGGAAAAGTCCTTACCATATAGGAAGTTTCCTTCAGGCCTCAAACTCCTCAAGCAGCACATGGCAATTCATCTTGACCGACAAGCATGCACAATTAAGTATCATCCCCACATCTCTAAATAAGAATGGGGATATAGAGAATTAACAATATAAAGCATAGAAATTAGGCCAGAAGAAGCAACAGGTCCTTGGCCTTTGGAATACTGTTGACAGGGTTGGCTAACTTGAATCACTGATTCAGTAGAAGTGTCTTGCTCCAAAAGTCGACACCATCTACCAATGGGCAACAAGTCCCTGACATATGTTATAGAGGGCTGCACACTAACCCAAACAAAGTGGACAGAACAGCAATACCCTCTAGTAAAAACATCTTGAAGGAACTTACATGACTGTGGAAGTATTGGTGAGTGGAATACATTCTACTTGTGTACCACAAGTCTGACCATTCTTTAGAAAGGCATTAAAACCATGCTAGAAAACCAACAAGTATATGGGCAGACACTTCCTGCTATTCAGTCTTCAAACGTCCAAGAATATCTCCAATTACTTATGGAGCTTGTCTTAAAGAATTACTCTTGGGCCATCATTCCCTCTATATACAATCTCCTACTAAAAGAGACTTATGAGAGATTTCTGCTGAGACAAAGGAAGCTATAAGAGGGAGATTAAACCAGTGGAAGACCACCAAAAAAAATCACAACTGCTCTTCACCATCTCCAACATGTAATGTACTGATCCCAAATCTCTCCATGCATGTTAGGAGGTTGAAACTGTCCATATCCCAGAACCTGAGTCTGCACTTATCCCCTGAAAGGTATAAAACCAAGACTACCAATAGATAATCCCTTTTCACCTTAAACCGAGCAGCATAATCAGACAGGAAGCAAAAGTGTTCTCACTTCTTCCAAACTGAGCGAGTATAAGCATGACATTACCCTGCAGCATCAGAAATGAGTTACTTGTTTTAGTTACTTGTTTTCCTCGCTAAAAACTCCCGCTGGGTTGGTGTCTCCAATCTCTCTTAGAAGTCGCAGAGACGAGACAACGTACATAAAAGGTAATAACTCAAGCTAGACTGAAAATCCATCAGCATGTCTGTCAGTCTTGAGTTCATTTCCCCAAGGGAAAGAGAAAGAAAGTGAACCTTCTACTAAAGACGGTTAAAGGACCAATAAGTGTTGTACAGCAAGAGGCAGCCTTCAGCTCTCTGCGACTTTAAAAGACACAAGATGACATGCCAAGGCAGATCCAAAGGGAGACTGTGCGTCCAAGGACGAGAAAAGTTACGAAATGCTCTCTAACTGGAGAAAGCATTGGTTCTCTTCTCAAATATTTAGAGGGTGCCGAAATACGCTAGGACAATTAAGACATATTCTCAATGTGGCCTCTTGCCTCAACAAAATGAGGATACAGCAAGGTGTCGTGTCTCAAAAAATGCCGACCAGCCCAAACAAGTTCCTCCAACTCATTCAAACTCTTCTTCCGTCAGTGGGCGATGGGAGGAGACAGATGCCGACAGGAGGTAAACAAAAGAGCTTAAAGGATTGCTCTTTCTCCGCAACCCTTGGCAACAAAATGTGACACTTGTCGATAAGAGGTGACAGTAGCTGAGTGCTGTATTGCATCCACCACGACTAAATGAGAGGAAGACAGTTTTGAGCGACTCAGGACTCGGCCAAGTCCACATGAGTCAACTGCATTCACCAAGTCGACAATGTCCGAGAGAACAAGGCGCCAGAAGTGGGAGGCGGTGGGAGAGGAGTAGTTCCAAGATCACACTCTGTACCCTTGCAAGTACAAAGGAATGTTGATCAACTTCCAATTTCACCATCCTGGTTACACCAAAAACATTCCTACATAGCCTGACGTTATTGGTTTTGCTTCTGGTGGAAGATATCCTAGGACAATGAAATTACAATACCGTAAACAAGTGTAAAACAGCCAAACTTCGTAGAATACCAACAATTGTCTAGCCACAATGGCAGCAAGGAGAATTCTGACAAGAGCTAAAACATTCGAAACACACCTGGTGGAGAACAGGTAAACTAGACAGTCATCCGGGCAGCCATTCGATTTTTTTTTGTTTGAATGCCGACTTGCCTACTCAGCGGGGAGATATAGCTAAATTTAACAGTAGGAAAGATTCATCTAAAATAATTATATTTCTGAGGATAACAATGATAAACTTACCTAAGAGCACCTCGCATACGAGTATAATCAATTCGAGGAATAAGTTTCAAGTGAACGTTATTGTGAGAGGAGTCAACATAATCCACCTGAGCTAAATCATCCTTGAAGATACCTAAAAATAAAACGTGTTACCATTGTTAGTTATTTCCATAACAGTACACTTTAAAACAACAGGTTTCACATAAAGACAGTGTTATTAGGTAAATTCTTTTCTGCTTAATAAAAGGAAGGAACTGAAAAACCTGGTAAAACCAAAGTGGTATTTCCAGTTTGAAAAGATCTGGAAGTCATACACATACCAATAAATTACAAATACATAAAATTTCCTTAACTAGCATTATTGAGAGCATATTAAACACATAAATTACAGTACAACCATCATGACTAAAGTCCTGAATTAAAACTATGAATCAATGTGTTCCATTGTCATGTGCATATATTTCCCCTCATATTACCTTTGATATCCAACAAAACCACAGCTGTAACTACAGAAATTTGGTGCTGTCACTATTTTCTAAAAATCAACTTTCATGAAGTAAAACTGATTTTTTTCTAAATATGCTGTTCATTACTTCTGAATTTCTTTTTCTGTAATGGGATGTGACCCCAGCTTGGCTAATAATAATGATAATAAAACAGTAATTCTACTGCCAAGTAATTTTCCAGAACAAAACTTATTTAGAGGGCTAGTTACGTCTATTAGGAAAGAAAAGTTTTACAGTATCACAGCACAGACTTTTAGTATAATCACTCTAACAAGCACAATTCTTGCATTCGACAATTGACAGGACATATCTCAAGTAGCCAGCACAAGAACTACCTGATGTCAGCTGATTCACATTAACATTTTTTATCTTCCTAATCTCCAAATGGTACTACAGTTAAACCTTACGGATAGCTCATGAGATTCAGTGGTCTTGTACAACTATTTTATTTTATAATAAATTAAAAAAAGAAACCAAAGTAATAATATAATAGGAAGCACTGTAAAATAATACTAACATTACAATATCATAAGCCCTAATATAATCTATAATTTTCCTAAAAATGAAGATTATGGCACATCCTACCCTTCATTATAATGACTGGCAGTCCCCAGTTATCGACGGAGTCAGTTTTGTCTAGTGCCATTAAATCGGCGATTTATGGTGCCATAACGGGCCGAGTTCCAGTTATCGGCGCCATAAGTGTGCTTATGCTTTGATAACCGGTTATCAGCACTATACGTGCTATTATGGCACCATAAATCACTGAGTTTTGGTTAATGGCGGTCTTTGCTTATCGGCACACCCCCAGCAACGGAACACCCGCTGATAACCTGAGGCTGCCTATAATAGCATAAAACAAAGACAAAAGGCAGACTTCAAAACAATATAAATTCCTTACCTCTTTTCAGCCTGACCCAGGCCCCACGTTTCAATGTTGGAACTTCTTTTGCAACTCTCAGGACATCAGTCATTTGATTGATGGGAACCATCTGCCAATTTAAAAAAAATATTCTCTAAGGCTCTATGTTGTGTCATCAAACAGCAGTGTCATATATCATTATCATTTTTATGAGTCAACAAACAGATTAACAACATAAAACAGAATTTCTATTCAAAACCAAATCAATAAATTGAGAAACGTACCGTCTGTTTCCATGTACCCAGCTTGAGATTTGAGATACCTTCCATAGCAGCTTTTACATGGGTCTGTTTATATGATTCAATGTACACATAACCTTTGACACCTTCTGGAGCAACTACTGATTTAATCTGTAATGGCTCATCAGTGAACTGGTAAGCAATCATCTTTCTCATCAACTGCAGAGCAGTCATTTTTTCTTCACCAATGCGACACTTCACCATCCAAAGATTGGGATCCCTAAAAAAGATAATTTTTGTTTATAAATATGTAAAAGTGAAGTGAATTGGGCCATAAAAAAGTAAAACAGATGATAAGACACAATCCTAAAACAAAGCAATATTAATACCATTAAAACTTAATGCATTTCAAATTCCTGTACTTACATCCACTGTCATATTCCATCTTTTTTTTTTTTTTTTTTTTGTTTTTTTTTTTTTTTAGCTAGAAACTACTATAACTGTACAGTAGTTTGTCAATTTTAAACAACTTACTTGACACCAGGAAGGAGAGTCAGTTGGGTAATCTCCTCACTCATTTCTTCACCTCCCTCACCAAAACGCATGGCTGCAGATGTTTCCTCAGCATACTTGCGTCTGTAGTATTCTTCAATCTCTTCTTCACGTTCATTGCTGAAAAAGTGACTCACTTCAATAAGATACATCAAGCCAAAGTGAAAAATATATATCAGTTAATTAATACAGACCATTAATAAATAAATAAAATTAAAAAAACTATAGTTGTAAAGCATTTTCCAATGATATGATTAAACATTTGTACATTCAGAATAAGCAAGGAAGGTCGCAAAAAACTTTGCTAAAAAAAATGTGAACAGTCTACATACTAGATTATTGAAATAACTTATATCTTGGTAAACTTATCCACTTACTCCCAAACACTGTGTGCTCTGCGGTTTGCTTCAATTTCTCTGGCAGTAACGCCTACCTCTTCTTTCTCATTTCCAAGCAAATCGTAGTCATCACCCTGTGAAAATTTTAGTAAATAAAATACTAACTATAGATATTCAAGTTAGCTAAACACACATGAAAGATGTGCAAAGCAAATTCAACATATAATTCAATAATGGAATAAACAAAGTTATAAATACTATGCACAATAATCTGGAAACATTACACATAAACCCTTCGTACCTCCTCATCCTCATCATCTTCCTCCTTCATCGTCGTCGACCTCTGCTTCATCTAAGAAGTAATCTGAAACTATGCCTCTTTTCTTCTTTTTCTTGTGGTGCAAATCATCATCCTCTTCTTCTTCACTGTCATACTCCTGATCAACAATGCAGACAATTAATATACAAGAGTAAACTTTTGCATATCAAACTTTGTAATTAAAAAAAAAAAAAAAATTATTTTCAAGTCTACATTTCTTTCCCATTTAAATCAATACAGATCCTGCAAACACTAGCTATCGTTGATGATATAAAATGATCTTGGGTACAAATTTATTAAAAAAATCCATAACAAAAATCTTTAGCACTATTGGCATTAACGAATATGCATGAAGTAGTCTGACAGGTTAGAAATGTGATCCACAGTTTAACAGGTAAAGAATATGAGCCACAGTTTGGCAGGTTAAGAATATGAGCCACAGTTTGGCAGGTTAAGAAAATGAGCCACGGTTTGGCATGTTAAGAATATGAACCACAGCGATAGGTTAACCCTTTCATGTCCAACTCTATCCCCTATCTATCCAACTGACGTAGCGGTACGTAAAATTTACCGAAATTTTTCGTACGTGTGGTAGGGGCATTTTTATTTTATTTTCGGACAAGTAGCGATTTCCATAGGCTAGATCATACCTTGGACCGTGTATCTCAGGTATCAATACACCAGCAAAGTAGTTTCTGTACTGCGCATGCTCAAATCCCTGGCGTAGTAAAATTCTCACAATGAAATCAGCTGATTGCACCTACACTTCCCTCTCAGTGACCCCAAAGCCATTTTTCTTAACTCTCCCTTTATTCTTCAACTTTTCATCTACATTTTCGTATATTTACAAAGTAATTTCTATGAAAAATAACCGAGATAGGGCTCTTCAAAAAATTTTTATTCTAGCAATAAATGTTGACAACGGTAAATTTTTTTTTAGTTTCGATCAATTTACAACGTCAAAATGAAACTGTTGCCGTATCCAAAGCCAATTTTTTTTATCTTCCATTTATTCTTCAACGTTTCCTCTACATTTTCGTATATTTACAAAGGAATTTCAATGAGAAATAACCGAGATAGGGATCTTCAAAGAAAAAACAAATTTCTAGCGATAATTCTCGCTATGCGCTGGGCAGAGCACTCTGTTTCTTATCCTCTTTTCTATCAATTTTTTCACCGGCTGGACTTATTCGTTTTCCATTGATTTATATGTCGATATTTAGGGAATTTTATTGGCTTTCTCATAAAAAATAATTTATTCGCCTGATTTTCATAGTTGTTGTGTTAGGAACGAAAATATAAAAAAAAAGTAAAGATTTTTTGTTTTTTTGTTAAATAACTCACATTTTTTCGTATTTAGAGGGCTGGGACTCTTATTCTGACTATTCCACCATAAAATACTAACATTTAGAAAAAAAGGACAGCAAAATGAACGTTGTTGGCATAAAATTTATAATTTTGCTGAATGTTCAAAAATGATATTGTTATGATACAATAAAGTTTGTTCATACTTACCTGGCAGATATATATATAGCTGTATTTTCTGAAGTCCGACAGAAATTCAAAAACTTCCGGCACACACAGTGGTTCGGCCAGGTGGTTAGTACCCATTCCCGCCGCTGGGAGGCGGGTATCAGGAACCAGTCCCATTTTCTATTCATAATTTTTATTTCCACTGTCCCCTGAGGGAGGTGGGGGGGTGGGTACTTAATTATATATATCTGCCAGGTAAGTATGAACAAACTTTATTGTATCATAACAATATCATTTTGTTCATGAAACTTACCTGTCAGATATATATATAGCTGAATCCCACCGTTGGAGGTGGGAAGGGACAGAATAGAAGGATTTTGGGAAACAAATGCATGCAGATGATTTACATCTTGGTTCCACCTGTTAGCATTGCTGGCTTCGTGGTTATTGCCACTGTAAGTCTGCTTGTGCTACTAGAGTTGCCAGCGAGGTAGAGACCTATATAGGCTGGTGCACTCCAGATGATCTGTCAACAGGGCGATGACCACGACGGTGACTAGACCATATGACCATACCATGAGGGCTAAGAAGTAAAATAAATATATATATAAAAATATATATCACCACCTGACCAACCTAGCCAAAGTTAAGGTGTTGTTAAACTAAGGCTTAAGAGTTAAGAAGTCACCGTTGTCGGCGACTCAACTACTAAATTAAGAGCTCTTCCTAACCATTTTCTACAGGATAGGATGAGTGGTACTACTTGCCCCCAAGATTGTGTCTGCAGACACGTATGGCCCTAGCGAGCAGCAGATTCTCATATGCCATCTTCACATCTCGCAGGGAGTGTGAATTGAACACAGAGTTGCTTCGCTAAAACATGGTACTCAGGATGTTGCTGAGTGCCATGCTCTGTTGAAATGCTTCCGAGGCCGCGCCTCTCACTCGGTGAGCATTCAAATCAAAAGATTTCAAATCTTTGTGCCAACACAATGAAGGAGCTTTTTTGAAAGAACTCCTTAACAATAAAGCCAGGGTGTTCTTCGATATGGGCAAGTCTGGTCTTTTCGGCAACACTGCAGATTGTCCGTACGACTTCGACTTTCTTGAGTTTTATGTAGATAAAACTTGAGAGACCTGACAGGGCACAGGACTCTCTCTGGCTCCTGCCCAATAACTTGTGCCATCCTTGATTCCAAGCTCCTTGGCCCAAGAACAAGACGGGTTTCCATTCTAGGCCACAACGGAAGGCTTAGAGAACGCTCCGCCTTGTGTTCTCTAATGCCAAAACTTCTGACGATGGCTGAAAACCTCACTAACCCTCTTTGTCGTATCTAGGGTGGTTAGGAAAGGGCCTTCCTGATCACGTGCAACGAAGTTAACAGGTAGGAGATGTTCGAATGCTTTGACATCAAGAACTTCAGACTATGTCTAAGTTCCATATTGAAAGCTTCGATCTGGACATGCACAGTCAGTCAGTCTGTACTAAAGTCAGGTGACCGACCAGTTGACCAGTCAGACGCATCAAGGACAGCAAGGCTGTACCCTGAAGACCATAAGGCACTATTCTTCGCTGAAGGATGAGTGTCTGGACTGCCTGGGCGATTCAAGCTAAGCAAACCTTGGGTATGAACGCAACCCAACGTCGTTAGCAATCAACTCCCCTGAGCCACTCCTGACTCGAGCTTCTGGTGCCAGGAGAAAGGAGCGAGGAAGAAAAAACAAAAAAAGGCGATTCAGTCCCGAAGGACGAATGCCTGACAGTCCAACCTGGTTCTCATGTTAAACAGATCATCGGGGGTGTGTAAACGCAACCTCGACTTCGTCAACAAGAAACTCAGGGCTACTATGTGTCTCCTGATCTCGCACGAAGTGTCTGACTCCGAGAAAAACAGGTGAGACAAAAAGTAGATGGTGAGCGAGTTTCGAGATTCCACAGAACTCAAAGATCGTGAAGGGCTTTGTTGTTTTTGACAGAAGCAAATCTCTGAGCCCAAAGGCCGTCAACAACATATTTGCGTATTCTTTCCTTTAATAGTTTGTGACTGCCAGCTTATCCCATTCTTCAAACGGAAAGGGAAGACGGCAATCTTATGCTGTCAACATCTCGATAGTCTGAACGTAGTCAGACTCAGAGTGGAGAGGTTATAGGTACCTTTCGTTGATAAAGTAGACCGACCCCCCGGAAAAGGTCCTTGGAAGGACGTGACCTCTGTGAATCTAGGATCTTGAAGGCCAACATGGGGCGATTAGCGTCATTGTCGCTCCCTGTGATGGTATAAATCATCTTATTACATTTCCTAAGCGTTTGAAAAAGGGGAAAAGAGACTAAACATCCATCCCTGTTCAATATCATAGCGAAGAGATGTATGAAAGGACGTTCCTAAAGTCTCCATAACTCTCAACATACTTCTAAAGAAAGATTCCACTCGGAAGTCAGTAGTTGCTGCCGTCGATCGAGACGATTCGTACGGACTTTTGCAATCCTGTAACGAACCTCTAGAGGATCGTTACATTCTACGTCTGTTGTTATAATAGGCTCTTTCTCGTAAACCCGAACAGGGACCGAGAGAAGATACTTCCTAAGATATGAGAGAGCTGTGGAAGATCAGAGTTGATATGGACCACTGGTTCCAAAAACTCGGTTCCAAAAACTCGTTTCCAGGACTGGAGGGACGACAGAATTGCTTCCACTTCTTTCAGATTATGATCCAGGACATCTGAAACCCTCTCCAGATGTCCGGCACCTTCTTTCTATCACCTCAAGTGATACTTAACGCACCGAGAGATGTTCAGAATCATTCCTAGGTCTTTAATAAAATTTCAGTTTCCCGGTAGGCAAAAAACTGTAGAGGTCTGAATTGCAGTCTATTCAGGGAAACAAACTTCTTTAGGAAGGAAATGGTCCCCAGCAAGCTCATCCATTCCCTCACACAGTATGTTTACTTCCCTAAAAAGGCTGCGCTTTGCCTAAGCAGGAGAGCATATAATAGTGAAATGTTGCGGTAGACTCGTAGTCCTATACCGTGCGGTAACGAGCACCGAAAGGAGTAAGAGATATCTCTGAGAACATAGTAAGGCAAAACGAATGCAATGTTTATTCATTCATGTAAGAAATCCCCTCAATCTAAGGCTAAAGTCCGTGATTGTAGGGCAGAGATACAGTTAGTCAGTCAATCCCGCGGAGGAGAGGAGAGACGTAACTGCCAGCACAGAGATACGGTTAGTCAGTCAATCCCGCAGGAGAGAGAGACGTAACCTACAGCGCATGACAGCGAACGAGCTGGTACTGCCTCGTTTGGACTGGCGGATGAGAGCAGTGACAGCAGCAGCTTACGATCGTCGTCTCTTAAACTTTATGCCTGGGTTGCCAGCTAACCCTATTCTACGAAGAAATATGTCCGTAATTTTTAGCATAAAGAGACTCTCAAGCTGGTATATTTAAGCGAAACAGAAAACGCTAAATATATAGATGCGTTTGTGTCGTCATAACACTACCATACAACGGTAAAAGATAAATCGGAAACTCCTGGAAGGCTGCAGGGAGTACGATTAAATGTCCTTAAATTAATAGACAATAGACCTCTCGGTTGCCATCCGAAGAGGTAACTACAGCAAGCGTATATGACTTGAGCCAACCAGTAGTAAAATAACGCAAGGCAAAATATGATATTATATTGCAATAAAGTTTTTTTCATACTTACCTGGCAGACATATATACTATAGCTGAATTCGGAAATACAGCTACATACATATCTGACAGGCAAGTTTCATAAACAAAACTCAAGAGAATTGAAGCGGACAGCTCAAGCTTCTTATGTTATTGGACATAAGCGTTCATTGACGTAGTCTACAAGTCTATTTCTTGTACGAGTCTGCGAATGATGAATGAGAGCTCTTCCGAATCTTGTCAATAAGAGCTTATCCGCTTACGCAATATAAAGTTAATGAGAAGTTTGTCAATGAGAACTAACCCATTTACGGGACAAAGAGATAATTTGTCAATGAGGGGATACCCACTTACTTGAAAAAACGATAGTATATTGTCAATGGGGGAAATTCACTGAATTGACAAAACGTAATCCAGGAAGTCGAGCATTTTATTTCGATTCCCGTCTCAAACGAGGAAGGGGCAAGAATCCTGTTAAGAGACGGCTTACGGACAGGTAGAACGACGATGTTCAATTCGGCAGCGTAAGTCCCGACTAGGAACTAACAAAATCTATCTTATCTGAAAAGCCCTTTCAGATGGGCTAAAAAGCTTGCAAAATTATCCTGGGAAGAGGAAGAAACTCTCCAACCAGCTTCCTCTCCCGTATCAAAATTTATTGGCAGTATGGCAAAGGAAGTCCTGTCTTGCGCTTTCCTCCTTTTGATGAGTGCCTTTGCAAGAATCCTACTGAACGTAGCCGAGAGTCCTGACGTGCAGGACGTCGAGCTTTTACATAACCCATAGCTGCCTTACCGCAAAGTCTTGACTGCGGTAGAGCAAAAGAGATCTTTCCTTGAGCTTTCCATAACTCCATCCAATCCTGGACTTTACGAAAATGACAATTTGTCGAAAATTGCATTTTTCCTAACTATACAAACCTGAGGTCCTTTAACAATAGGAAGTAGCTAGCGGCAGCTGGAACGGTCGTAAGCTTCGAACAAGGGGAGAACGGTAGTTAACTGCTTGTCCGATCGTCGCGCGCCGCGCGACTGGGAGGTAAACAAATCACTTTTGCTTTTGGCCCATGCAAAATACGCAGAGTGAGGGGTGGCATGAGGAGGACTATATGTAAAGGACCTCAGGTTTGTATAGTTGGAAAATGCAATGTTTTCGACAAATTGTCATTTGTTCCGATACGTAATACAAACCATCGGTCCTTTAACAATAGGAAGACTCACTTCTTGGTGGGTGGAATCTGAGTCTTTTGATGAACAGACTGGTGTTCGTCCATCCCTGGAATGCCTCCCCTGGTCGTAAAGAGCGAGGGAGGGATCCAAGCCTCTGTCCGATGATCGGGGTGTGCACCGCAGGATCAATTGGTCAGACCTCTGGGCCGAGTACTAAGAGAGAGGCAAGCGTATCTCTTCGTACCCACCAGCATTGTAAGAACTTTTTCCTTACATGAGCAAATGTAAAGTAAGGGTTTGTCTCATGTTGGCATCACTTTCTTTCCCCCTCCCCCCTTGTTGGATGAAAGTGGTGGATATTTACTCCTATCTCTAGTTAAAGAGATAGGATGGAGCTCTGTTGAATAGCTTACCTGCATCGGACTCCTTCCCAGCAAGGTAACGACCGTATCCCTCTGCCCATAGGTAGAGGTAGAAAAAGATGGTGAAGAGAAGCCAGTCACTCTCTCATTCACGCATTCATTCTCCCAGTCATACCAGGAATCGATGCTGTTCTGCCTGCTCGGGTGCTGGGTAAGCTTACACAACGTGTTGAGCAGCCACCACAGGTCCCAAGGAAAAAGTATCCAAGGACTTGTGGGCAATATCCCGAAGGTAGAAGGACGTGAAGGTGGTCTGGTTGGCCCAGACACCTGCCTTCAGGACCTGCGCCACGGAGAAGTTCCTACGGAACGCTAAGGAGGGTCCGATACCTCTGACTTCGTGGGCTCTCGGACGGAGCGTACGGATGTCGTCGCTACCATCAGCTTCGTACGCTCTCCTGATCACCTCACGTAGCCAGAAAGAAAGCGTGTTCTTGGAGACTTCTTTCTTGGTGACCCCAGTGCTAACGAAGAGGCGTCGACACTCAGGCCTGAGATGTCGAGTTCTCTTCAGATAGCGCCGTAGCGCCCTCACAGGACAAAGCAGCATCTCATCCGCCCATCGTTTATCTGTAAAGTCCAGCAGGGAGGGGATCGTGAAAGACTCGAACCTGTCGTCAGGGATCGACGGATTCTGAGTCTTAGCTACGAAGTTCGGGACGAAATCGAGCGTCACAGATCCCCAGCCTCTGGTATGTTTCACATCAAAAGAAAGGCCATGTAGTTCCCCTACTCTCTTCGCCGATGCCAGGGCCAGCAAGAAGAGGGTCTTGAGGGTCAGATCCCTGTCTGACGACTCTCGGAGTGGCTCGAACGGTGTTCGAGTCAGACTCCTAAGGACGAGAGTCACGTCCCACGCAGGGGGCCCTGAGTTCCCTGGGGCTGGGTGGGCAAAGGACCTTTCGAAAGCTCCTCATTAGCAAGGATATCTGAACGAATTCGTGATGTCCAGTCCCCCTCAGTTTTTAGGACGAGAGCCAGAGCGGCTCTATATCCCTTGACTGTGGGTACTGAGAGGAGCTTCTCTCGGCGAAGAAACACGAGGAAATCCGCTACCTGCTGAAGAGTGGCTCTGAGAGGAGACAAACCCTGTCTACGACACCAACCACAGAAGACGGCCCACTTCCCCTGGTATACAGCTGCAGAGGACTGTCTGACGTGTCCAGCCATCTCTGTTGCTGCGCTACGAGAAAAGCCTCTCGTTCGCAAGAGATGGTGGATAACAGCCAGCCGTGAAGTTGAAGGGACTGGACTGCGCGGTGGTACCGTTCTACGTGTGGCTGGGCTAGAAGGTTGTGCCAGTTGGGTAGCTCTCTCGGTGCGTCTGCAAGAAGAGCCAGCAGGTCCGGATACCAAACGGCTTGCGGCCGTTTGGGAGCCACCAGGATCATTCTGAGATTGGGAGTGACCAGCGCTCGACTGATCACTTTCCGAATCAGACAGAAGGGGAGGAAAGGCGTAAGCGAAGAGTTGTCCCGTGGGGTGTGGAGAGCGTCCTCTGCAGCTGCCCATGGGTCCGGCACGGCCAGAAGAACACCTATCTTCCTGTTGTGCCGGGTGGCGAACAGGTCTACGACCGGTCGCCCCCACAGGTTTGAAGAGCCTTTCCGCCACATCTTGGTGTAGAGACCATTCGGTCCCTATCACCTGATCCCGACGGCTGAGCTTGTCTGCTACTACATTCCTCTTGCCTGGAATGTAGTGTGCTGACAGCTCTATTGAGTGAGCCGTGGCCCACTCGTGCACCTGCCACGCGTCAACTGATGGAGCGGAAGAGGACACTAGCCCCCCCTGCTTGTTGACATATGCCACTACTGTGGTGTTGTCGCACATCAACACCACTGAGTGTCCCACCAAGCGGTCCCACCGAAAACTCTTGGAGAGCGTTGAACGCCGCCTTGAGTTCCAGGACATTGATGTGAAGGTGCTTCTCGTGATGGTCCCACACACCTGCAGTCAGCAACTCCTCCAGGTGTGCGCCCCCATCCCTCGGCTCGATGCGTCTGAGAACAGAAGCATCTCCGGGGGGGGAGTGCGTATGGGCACTCCTCTTAAGAGGTTCTGTCGTCGAGCCACCAGGCTAGGTCCTGCCTCACCTTGTCCGTGATAGCCACGGGAAAGTAAGGAGGATCCTTGGCCTGAGACCAACTCTCCCTATAGCCTCCACTGGAGAGACCGCAGGTGAAGACGCAGCCCGTGAGGGACTAACTTCTCGAGTGACGACAGATGGCCGATCACGACTTGCCATTGCTGTGCTGCCTGTTCCTGCCGCGACAGGAACCCCGGCCGGCTTGCCTCCCTGAATTTGCTGATACGCAAGTCTGCTGGGAAAGACTTGCCCTGCTACCGTATCTATCAGCAATACCCAGATACTTCATCTTCTGCTTGGGTTCGAGATCGACTTCTCGTAGTTTATCACGATCCCAGATCGCGACAAAACTTGAGGAGTCGATCTCTGTCCTGTAGCAACTGCGAGCGGAGCTCGCCAGGACCAGCCAATCGTCGAGATACTCAGAAGACGTATCCCGGTCGAATGGGCCCAAGCCGGACACCAGGAGTGAACACTCGCTGTGAACACCTGTGGGGCGGTTGAGAGACCGAAACAAAGTGCCCTGAATTGGTACACCCGTCCCGTCGAAGATGAAGCGGAGGTACTTTCTGGAGGACTGATGGATGGGTATTTGAAAATACGCGTCCTTCAGGTCCACCGAAAAGCATGAAATCGTTCCCCCTGATCGAGTCGAGCACTGAGCGTGCCGACTCCATCGTGAACCGCGTCGTCGCGAAACGAAGCGGTTCAGGGGAGAGAGGTCTATCACCGGGCGCCAGCCCCCCCGATGCCTTCTCCACTAGGAAGAGGCGGCTGTAAAAGCCTGGTGACTGGTCCTCCACGATTTCTACAGCTCGTTTCGCCAGCATGGTCTTGATCTCCTGTCGAAGAGCGTTGTCCTTTGCTGATCCCCGGACATAGGTCTGTAGATGGACCGGTTTGGTTTGGAGATGAGGGGGGGCCGAGACTCGAAGGGTAGTAGATATCCCTCCCGAAGGACGTCTACTATCCAGTTTCTCGGCCCGCCGTAGCGCTGCCAAGTCGCCCCAATGGCTCGCCAGGCACCCCCCCACTTCCGGCAGCAGGTGAGGGGGGAACGCCGTCCCTAGCGTTTCCCTCCTCGTTTCGACTTCTTTCCAGCACCTCCTCGGGAAAGGAGGGTTGGAGGAGGGCTGATTGCGGCCTCCTCTCGCAGAAGTCGAAACAAACTGGAGTCTTCACACGGGGTTTTGGACGGTGCAACCGTCTTCGCCGCCGTGGAAGCGCTAGCCAAGCTCTTTGGTTTGGCCGCAGTTACTCGAGGTTGCCCCAGAAACCTTCGAGGACTGCCTGGTGGACTAAGCGGTCACTCTCGTCAGTGCGCCGCCGTTCCACCGCAGCGTCCACCATCTCTCCAGGAAAGGAGAGTGGGGCTGGGGAACCCTAAGAGGTCCATTTTCTTAGCCCGAGTGCCGCCTCACGCCAAGCCCCCTTGGTCACTCGGGTAAGGACTGCATCCCTACGCCGAAGAACCAAGTTGGCCCACAGGTTAGCAGTTCTGATGGGGCGAGGTAAGAGATTGCTCTTCCAATCCAGGACTGGCACAGTCTCCTGAAGGAAGCGTCGTCTTCGAGAGCAGAACTCCCGGAGCCGGCCCCCGCCGCCACCTTGGATATTGTGAGGGACCACAAATCCAACCAGGAAAACTGCCTGGAATGCTTGCCATAGCGGTAGCTTCCAGGGCAAGTGCCTCCTGCTGCGAGAACCATAGGTTCTCCGACAGGAGCTGCTGCAGGGACACACCTGGAGTCAGCCTCGCTAACTCTCGGGTTAACCTGTTTCGGCAGTATCGGGTCTTCTGATGGCACGTAGAAACGCCTCTGCCGCTGTAGAGGAGGAGGAAGCAGCTTAGGGACCGTCCGGATTTAGCGAGTCCTCCCGTCCTGAGACGAGATTCTCCACCTGATCCAGGACTGAGTCCGCAAGCTCCGATCGTGGCAAACCCCATCATCATTTTGGGCTCCCTCTTGGGACCCCAAAATGACTCGAGCCGGGACGTGGGCTCTGATGGTGGTAGCGGCGATCCTTCCGCGAGGCCATTATGCAGACGCATCAGCTTAATGACTTCCGCGAAGTTCCTCTGTATCTCGGCGGGCGTCACAGCGTCCTGTGGAGTAGGACCGTCCAGTCCCTCCAACAAGAGCATATCCCTCGATACTCCTCCTTCAGAAGGAGGAACAGCGACAGAGACCCCTGACGGTCGCCTCCAACTACTTGCGCGTACGTCCTGGTCGGGTCCTAAGACCGTGCCTGAGCCGTACGGGCCGTCATAGCTGGGTCGAGCGGCGCACACTCTCGTGATCGCTCCTTGGTACCTTCGCTCCTCCCCCGGTATAGCCCGAGGAGGTTGAAGGTACAGGAGAGGCAGACCTGACGCTCCCCCCCGCGCTCGCTGGCAAGGACCAGCGTGCGTAGAGGGCTGCTGCCGATCGTCAACCCGCGGTGACGGGTCTAGCAGCAGGCCTAGCGTCGCCGCTCGCCTGGGGCGATTGGCTCGGCTGAGAACGTCGAGACCGCTCTCTAGCGTCAGGCGAGCTGCCGCTGGTCACCGTCTCCGCCCGGTCCCATCGGGGGGAGCGGCGGACGGGTGACCTGCTAGGCTCCCTTTCGCGTCGAGACCGGCCAGCGTCCTCTCGGCGCGTCAAACGCTCCGGTACTAGCGTGGCTGGTACCGGCAGGCCGTGGGGACTCCTTCCTCGCCTCACCCCGTGGCCGGTCAGTGACCGTCACGTCAGCCCGAGCAGCCGGCTGGTCGCTGCGAGAGCGTCCAGTGGCCTGGCGAGAGTCGTGTGCACGACTCTCGCCAGTCTTCTGCTCCGTGCCGCTGTCTTGACGGCGAGCGAGCTCGGTCGTCGAAACTTTGGCTGGACGGTCCTCTTTTAGAAGAGCGTCCACTCGGTGCTTCTCGCGAACGAGAGCAGCCGAGACGGAACCTGGCTTAGCGGCAGAACCACTAGTACCAGGTGAGGACGCACCAGCCGAAGGCTGATGCACCTCTGGTCCCGTCGACTTCTTCTTTGTTTGCAGAAGAAGCGACGGGCCCCGCACCCGAAGGAACAGGAGACCAGCAGAAGAGCTCCCCAGCTCGCCTGAGCGAGCCGGGGCCCTTAGAAGATCCCGAAGGAGTCTTCTTAGGGGGGGAGGAGGCAACCTTCTTCTTCTTCGGCTGTTTGGCCTTAGAAGCGAAGGGGAAGGAGAGGCAGCAGACGACGAAGAAGACGATGAAGACGATGACGACACCTTCCTCTCCTCTTCTTCTTCGCCAGGTTCTCCCGCAGGACAGACGTACGGGGAGGTCTTCCATCCAGGAGGGAGCCGGGGTGGGCAGTTGCCGAAGCAACAGGGGCCCGACTGCACCTGTCCGGAAGGACCTGAGACTGTTACAGCAACACCAGCAGCGGGAACGGCAGGAAACAGGTCCAGGGGAACAGCAGGAACAGCAGGAACATCTGAAATTGAATGGTGTACCTGAAATGGAAAGAGTCGCTGGAGCGGCCACAGGTACGGCAGGCACGGCAGGTACTAAGGGAGAGCCAGGCGTCCTGTCGACAGTCACCGACATCCGTGGCACTGGCGCAGGTCCAGGGGGGGTACTCTTGGGGCAGCGGAAGTCCGGGTCGGCAAAGGAAAAAATCCAGGTGGTGGTGGCATCGTCCTCTTTGGAACGGCGGGCGGGCAATTGGCTTTTGTACTGCCACCGTGGGTTGTCACCGACATTATGTGAGGCGTATATACAAGATGTGGTGCATCATCATACGCAGGGGTGGGGTAGTTAATGTGGTCGTCGTGGTGGTCACCGCACCATGAGTGACCACGGCCGACCCCGCCAACCGCTGTATCAACCCCTGGATGTGGGTACTCCCTGCAGTCCCAGCGACTCCCACACCTGTCCCAAGTCGTCCTTCGCTGCTGGCACACCTGCGGAAGCAAGAGTCGGGTTTAATAGGAGGGGGCTTCCCCGCGCCTGGGGGGCGAAATTATTCCCCCCCCAGAGCGGACAGGAGAAGACCCCGAATACAACTGTACGTCCGGGTAGCGGGCGCCCTCCTCCACACTCGACGGATCGAGAGAGGAAAAGGACTCCGCTACCCCCCCCGCAGGGGAAGGCGCAAACCGTGGGGGCTGGCCGGGAGGCAGGAAAGAGGACGAAGTGTCCGTCACCAAAGGAGTCACTGGACTTTCCGATGACTTCTTGGCCGGCCTAAGTCTCTTCCTGCCCTCGTACAGCACCCACTGCGCCTCGGACCAATTCATACAAACCATACATGGTTCGTTACGAGAGCACTCTCGCCCTCGACAACGAGTACAAAACCTCGTGGGGGTCCACCTCCACAAAAGGACCTGAACCCCCACATTTACGTCCCTCCAGCCCGGGACACACTCTACGGGCGACTGGAGGGCGCGGTGTGAAATTTCAATTTCCTCTGATTCACTCATTGTAATCAATTGAAATAGAGAAAAAAAGTACTTACTATCACTCCTGATACACAGAAATAGAAACCAAATACTCAAGAATTGAAGCAAACGACAAGCGGGCAGAGCGATGGCGAAACACGTCCTTCCCACACACGGCCGAAAGCAAAAAGTGATTTGTTTACCTCCCAGTCGCGCGGCGCGCGACGATCGGACAAGCAGTTAACTACCATTCTCCTTGTTCGAAGCTTACGACCGTTCCAGCTGCCGCTAGCTACTTCCTATTGTTAAAGGACCGAGGGTTTGTATTACGTATCGGAACAAAAGCAATATTACTGACAAAGACCTCTATAATTCACGAAACCCGTGGTCTTGCTGGGTTTCGAAAACGAAGTTGCCTTTTCACTTTAAGCTTCCTCCGAAGCACTGCTTACTTCACATTCTTCGCAGGCGATGTAGAAGGGATCACCGAAGTTAGGTAAAAAATCTTTAGGCCCAAATCAGCTTGAAGACTTCAACAGAAACGTTCAGCCAGGCGACACACCTGGCGCGTGCGCGCTCGGCTCGTCCACTGACTAGCAGCGAGCACGCTCGGCGTCCATTGGCGAGCAGCGAGCACTCTCGCGCGCCGCTCGGCGTCCACTGGCGAGCAGCGAGCACTCTCGGCGCGCCGCTCGCGCTCGGTATCCACTGGCGTGCGCTCGGCCTCGGCGTCTACTGGTGCGCGCTTGGCGTGCACCCGCCGCTCGCGAAGCGCCTGGCGTCCATCCGAACGTCCCGTCCAAGCCGAGCGTCAAAAAAAAAAACGTGCAGAAAAGCGTCACGCTCCTGACAGGCGTCAATGCAAGCGAAACTGCCTTCAGGGAAGAGCATTAGACATCTCGGAGAGAAAACCGACTGCACGAAGCAGTCTCAGGTGAAGGGTTGATCGTGTGAGAATACGCGGGGCGAGGGAACGCCTTCTTATTCTCACAGCAACAAAGCTAGGACGTCCGCGCTCAAAAGCGTCCTGCTAATATGACTTGCTTTCCCCTTTTCTCGGTGGAAAGACGTACACGAGTTCAGGCGACGTTCGCCTTCTTACTTCTCACTGCAAACAGCATGACGAGAGAGAGAGAGAGGACGTGAAACGTCCTCTTATAAAGCTTCTATTTAGAGGGCGCGAGTCCTTCCGAAAGCTCCAAACCATGCGCAGGGAGGACGCTTCGGAGGACGAGAAGCAATCCTTCAGGATTCGTGCACGCACTTTGGCAGCCTGGGGAGTAAACTTCAGGTCTGCCGAAGGCACGTCAGATCGGTGGGAGTTCCTCGTAACCCTCCTTCGGCTTTCGACATGCTCTCTCCCTTGTTCCTGGGAGTCAAGCAGAGGTTCCCGGCCTAGAGGCGAAATAAGGCCGATCTGACGCACCCTCCACTACACAAGGGGCACTGTCACTGCACTTAGCCACTTCACTTTTTGCTCTCCAAAGCCAGCACTTTCGATTCTAAGTTACGAATCGATAGAGTATCAGAGAAAGGTCAATACCCTCTACAGAAACTGTTTAGGGCCGAAGGCAACATTACAGGGTTAGGAGTTAAACAACTACAGAAGTAGCACTTTTCACCACAATGATAGGAGAGCGAGCACCTTAGATTCCAAGATACAGATGGAATCTATAACGTAAAGGGCATTACCTCACGAGACATATTTATAGCCCGTAGCCATACTACAGGTTAGGCAAAATAGTCTACAGGTAGGTTAGCCTACCTGACTTTGTTTACTGATTAATTGCGTACAATATGAATCATACGTCTTCCTTATGGAATTAGACAAAGTCTCACACTCCTTACATGACAAATCTCAACAAAGAAGCAGACACATAGCCCTCGTGCATATCGAGTGCGGAACTACCGAAGCTTTCGGTAGCCACACCCTATCTTAGCAGACAACACCCTCTGAAAACTAGCCTAACTAGATTCAGATAAACAAAAATGAATCATATTCAAAAACAATTTAAGATAGCGTATGCCTAGCCACAAATCCAAGTTCAATAAATCAAAAGACAATTAGGATATTTAGCGGCCATGAAGTTTCCAAAATCCTAAGACGGAGGTACTGAAAACAGGTGTTTCCAGCACCGGCGACAGAAAAATTATGAATAGAAAAAATGGGACTGGTTCCTGATACCCGCCTCCCAGCGGCGGGAATGGGTACTAACCACCTGGTCCGACCACTGTGTGTGCCGGAAGTTTTGAATTTCTGTCGGACTTCAGAAATACAGCTATATATATATCTGACAGGTAAGTTCATGAACAATAATTATTTTTTTCGCACTGTCGAGCGCTCCCAGACACCTCGGATATCTGGGGACACAGTGCTCAAAACTAAGCGGATATGAAAGAGTTAAGAATATGAGCCACAGTTTGACAGGTTAAGAATATGAGCCACAGTTTGACACGTTAAGAATATGAGCCACAGTTTGACAGGTTAAGAATATGAGCCACAGTTTGGCATGTTTAAAATATGAGCCACAGTGACAGGTTAAGAATATGAGCCACAGTTTGACAGGTTAAGAATATGAGCCACATTTTGACAAGTCAAGAAGATGAGCAAGAAATTCCAATCAAACTGCACAGAATTTTACAGACTACCATCATGCTTGAAGGATATTTACAAGAGTCTTAATTATTGTTTAAAAAATTAGCAGCTGTGTAAAATGTTGACAATAGGATATGAACTGAGAGAGAGAGTAATAAAGGAAGGATTCCAGTGACTAACAGTTAGAGCGTCATGAGTGGTAAAATGCATGAGCCAAGGTTGTTGAGTGACCATTAATCACTTTATCAGCCCAGCTTTAAAGTCTGGTAATATGGTATCTCTAGCTGCATGTATTCTTCTAAAGATGTAAACACTCAGTTACCAGTGCCATAGTGCTATTCCATGGGCTATGAGACCTCAAAACATATGTGACCTACAGAATTTGCGAGGTCTTCTCCATCAGCTGGTTCTTCATCACCACTGACTTCTTCCTCTCCACTTCTAGCTTCCATCGCTTCATCTGATCTTACAGAACGACTCCTGCTCCTGCTTCTACTTCGGCTTCTACTACGGCTCCTACTTCTGCTCTGGCTGCGGCTCCTACTCCTACTTCTGCTACGGCTTCCAGAACGGCTTCTGCTGCGACTTCTGCTACCACTTGCACTCCGGCTTCTACTCCTGCTTGGAGAACCCCGTCTGCTGCCACTGCCACTACGACTACGGCTACGCCGTGTCTCTCCCTGTTTTATGGATAAACAATGGATAAAATTTCAAACTTTATAATAAATTGTGAAA
>NC_087209.1:76059780-76176690 GCF_015104395.2 Macrobrachium nipponense
TTCATGAGCTTTACTCTCAACAGTCGTAACTGTTCGTCAGAACAGACCTTATGCGCGTCTGTAATGACGTTCCTCACAAAGAATGCCAGCGCATTCTTGGACATCAGTCTTGTGGGGTCTTTTTTTACCGCGCACCAAAGACCTTGTCTAGAGCCTCCCATCTGATGCTTTCTCTGAATGTAAAACTTTAGAGCTCTTACAGGGCATGAGATCTTTCTGCTTCTCTTCCTACGAGACTCGATATGCCTTTGACTTCAAATGACTTAGGCCAGGGATTCGAGGATTCTCATTCTTAGCTAAAAACAGTGTCTTAAACGAGCAAATAGCTGAGTCTCCCTTGAAACCTACTTTATCTTGCAGAGCATGTAATTCACTAACTCTCTTGCCGTAGCTAAAGATAATAGGAATAGGCATTTTCTGGTGATGTCTCGAAACGAAGCCAGATGAGGAGGTTCGAATCTTTCAGATGAAAGAAACTTGAGGACACATCTAGGTTCCAGTTCGGAGGGACCGTTCCTTCGACTTTGAAGTCTCAAATGACCTTATTGAGATCGTGGAGATCTTTATTATCTGCCAGATCTAATCCTCTATTCCTGAAGACAAGCCGAGAGCATACTTCTGTATCCCTTTATTGTGGATACAGCTAGATGAGATTGCTCTCTCAGGAATAGAAGGAAATCAGCAATTTCCACTATAGAGATAGTGGAGGAGGACAACTTCTTAGATCTACACACCTTCTAAAAACCTCCCACTTCGATTGATATACTTTCGTAGTGGAGGTTCTGCGTGCTCTCACGATCGCGCTTGCCACTCGTGAGAAAACCCTCTCGCTCTGACGAGTCTTTCGATAGTCGAAAGGCAGTCAGAGCGAGAGCGGGGAGGTTTTGATGGTACCTCTTGAAGTGCGGTTGTCTGAGAAGATCCGTCCTTCTTGGTAGGGATCTTGGAAAGTCTACGATCCACTCTACCACCCCTCCGAGAACCAATCTCGGGCCGGCCAAAAGGGGGCTATCATGTCATCCTCGTCTCCTTTGACGCCACAAACTTTTTCATTACTAATCCCAGGATTTTGAAAGGAGGAAAACATATACGTCTACTGCGAGACCAATCTAGCAGGAAGGCGTCTACCATAGAGCTCTTGGATCTTCCGCCGACGAGCAAAAGACTGCCAGCCTTTTGGAAATGAATGTGGCGAAGAGATCCACATGAGGTGTCCCCACAGCGACCAGAGATCTTGACACACTTCCTCGTGTAGGGTCCACTCTGTATGAAGGACCTGGTTCCTCCTGCTGAGTCTGTCCGCCCTCACATTTCTTTACTCCCTGCACGAACCTTGTCAGAAGGGAGATGTTCCTGTGAGACGTCCAAAGCACAAAAGGTCTCTCGTCAGTTCGTAAAGGAACGAGGAGTGAGTCCCTCCCTGTTTTCGATGTAG
This sequence comes from Macrobrachium nipponense, assembly GCF_015104395.2. Taxonomy (NCBI): domain Eukaryota; kingdom Metazoa; phylum Arthropoda; class Malacostraca; order Decapoda; family Palaemonidae; genus Macrobrachium; species Macrobrachium nipponense. The sequence continues at coordinate 76,061,216 of NC_087209.1, forward strand.
GCAAGTGCGGTGGTGTTGTCCACGTTTACTTGCACTACTTGTTCGACACCAGAGGTTCTAGACTCTTTCAAAGCCAGATGCACGGCGAAGAGCTCTTTGCAGTTTATGTGCCAAGTCACCTGCGCTGGTTCCCAGGTGCCTGACACCTCCTTCGAGCCTAATGTTGCTCCCCAAACCTTTCTCCGACGCGTCGAGTACACACTAGGTCTGGGTTCTGTGTCCTTAGAGAGATCCCTTTGTTCTCTTCCAGAGGGGGCAACCACCATTCCAGGTGCGATCTTATCTCCACTGGAATGGGAAGACGTCCGAAAGTTGTCCAGTTTTCCAACTCCAAGACTTCTTGAGGAAGAATTGAAGCGGACGTAAATGAAGTCTTCCTAGTGGGAAGACTGTTCGAGCGAGGAAAGGGTCCCTAGAAGGCTCAACCATTCCCTCGCCGACGTATGTTCCTTCCTTAAGAAGAGAGAGACTATCCGCAAACCCCTTTTGCGATTCTCTCTTGCGAAGGAAATACTCGAAAACCCCGAGAATCCATCCGAATCCCCAGATAGACTAAGTCCTGTCTGGGGGTCAGCTGCGACTTCTCGAGGTTCACGAGCAATCCCAACGCTTTTGATCAGATCTAAAGTTAACTTCAGGTCCTCCAAACACTGTCTCTCTGATCTGGCCCTGATGAGCCAGTCGTCCAGATACAGAGAGATATTTACTCCTTTGAGGTGAAGAAACCTCGCCACATTCTTCATCAGGCTTGTGAAGACCTGAGGAGCTGTGGACAGGCCGAAACATAAGGCTCTGAACTGAAAGATCCTTCCCCCCGTCATGAAACGGAGGTACTTCTTCGATGAAGGGTGGATCGGGACGTGAAAGTAGGCGTCCTGGAGATCTAGAGACACCATCCAATCTCCTTGTCGTAATGACGCCAGGACTGAAGCAGAAGTCTCCATGGAGAACTTCTCCTTCCGAACAAATTTGTTCAGAGAGCTGACGTCCAGTACTGGTTCTCCAGCCTCCCGAGGCTTTCGCAACCAGAAAAGGCGATTGTAAAACCCCGGGGAGTTTTGATCTAGTACTAGTTCTATCGCTCTCTTGTCCTACATTTGTTCCACCATCGATCGAAGAGTATCCCTCAGCACAGGATCCTTGTACTTGGCTGTTAGTTCCCTTGGTATTGACGTTAGGGGAGGAGTGTTCAGGAAAGGGATACGATGATCCCTTCCTTATTATAGCCAACGATGACGCTCTGCGTTTATAAGTGTCCAGGCCTCCACAAATCCCAGGAGCCTGGCACCTACTGTGTTTGGAGGAGAGAAGCTTCATCTTTTCCCTTTTTAAAGGGACGAAAGGCAGACCTACCTCTCTTCTCCGGAGCCTTCCTTCTTGCGGGAGGTCTGGAGGTCGGACCACCTCGAAAGGGCTGAACCGATGACTCGGTCCTTTCTTGTCAGATGTATAAGCAGGCTTCTTCTTCCTTGCTGACTGCGTCAGAAGATCCTGAGTCGCCTTCTCAGTTAATGAATGAGCAATGTCCTTCACCAACTGAGAAGGAACAAAAAGTCAGACAACGGCGAATACAGCAGCGCTGCCCTCTGAGCGTGGGAGACTGCCTTGGTTTTAAAAAGGCACCATATACCGTCCTCTTCTTTAGAAGACCTGCTCCAAACAAAGAGGAGATTTCAAAAGAGCCATCCTGTACCGCTTTGTCTATACAAGACAATATGCACAAAAGGGCTTCCGGTTCGATTCCTTCCGAATCATGGGTCTTTCTTGGACATCACCCAAGGGACCAATCTAAGAAGTTGAAAACTTCCAATACATGAAAGAGTCCCTTGAGGAGATGGTCCAGTTCAGAAATGCCCCAACGTAATCCGTGCCGAGTTGAGACCTTGTCGACGTGAAGCGTCAACTAAGGTCGAAAAGTCTGCTTCTGACGTAGACGGGAGAGCAATACCCATATTCTCTCCCGTCTGATACCAAATGCCTCTTTTACCAGCTAGTCTCGCTGGAGGCATGCAGAAGACCGTTCTTACTAAGTCTTTCTTAGACTTCATCCACGAGTCTAAGGATTGTAGAGCCCTCTTCATAGAAATGGTGGGCTTCATTTTGAGAAAAGACGAAGACTTCTCGTCTTAGCACTCGAAAACAGAGCGCGCGGAGAAGGAGGAGCGGCAGGAGTCAATTCGTCTCCATACTCCCTCAAGAAGCAAGGCAGTCAAAACTTTATAGTTCGACAGTCTTCTCTTCCTTGATATTCATCATCCGAGTTTCCTTCCAACTCGGGATCTAAATGAGTCTCCGCTCCCCTTCTGTACGTTCCTCCTCTGGAGGAGACAAACTCCTAATAGGAGAGGGGCTAGGGAATGATATTCTTTCCTCTTCCCCGCTCTAATAGCCTTGGAAGGCGCCAAAAGCTCAGGCTTCTCTCGATAAAAAGAAGACGCTTCCCGCTTGGATGACGCTTCTCGTCCGCCAAGCGTCCTGGCTGACGTCTCCTGCTTACTGGGCTGCTGACGTCCGATGACACCTCGCGCCTGGAAGACGCTCCGCTCTCAAAAGGCGTCCTATTTGGCGCCAAAATATTGGTCGGAGCTTCACGTCTACCAACAGCTTTCAAAGAAAGACCCTTCATGTCTAAAAGACGTCTCACGTCTCTCTGGCGTTACGAAACTTTCGTAAGCAACCGTCTCCCGCTCTGCTCGAACCCGAAGCTTCTGTAAGATGTTTGGAAGCTTCACGTCTGCATGACGCTTCTCGTTTAGCAGGGGAGAGAGGACGAGACTTCTTGATTGGAAGCGCAACGTCCTTCCTACGAGGCGCTAAAACTCCCACTAGAGAGGTCAGTTTGCTCTTGAACTGCCATAATAATTCTCCTTGAAGCTTCTCCCACGTCAACTGCATGACGCCTTTCGTCATCACTCGGGGGAGAAGAAGTAGGAAAGGGTACTTCTGCGTACTCGTCGGGTGACGCTGACGCCACCTTCGCCTTCTTAATAGAAGAGGGAGCGTCATCTGAGAAACGCTCTGGGCTCGAATCAATTTCGGGTTCTTTCATATGACGTCTTCAGAGGTCTCGATAAATTCGACTCCTTCCACCCTCGTTTAGGTGAGGAGAGGGAGAGGATGAGAAACACTCACGTAGGACGCTTTTTCTAGAGCGCCCTTGAGCAGCCTGCCACGAAACAGAGCTAGCTGAAGGACGTCTGACCGTTGGGATTCCCCACGACCTCCTTAAGGCTTTCGACTTTCCTTCTCCTCTGGGCATGGGAGCTTGGAAGAGGTCTAGGCCTGGGAGCGTCGCAGGGACGATCAAACGCCCCCACCCCCACCACAACACTGGAGAACTCACTTCACTGTAATGCTCTCTTTCACTAGCCTTACCTTGTAAGTCCGCCATTTTGGACTTCATGTCTCGAATCGTAGCTTTCAGATCGCGATTTCCGAGGCCGATTCCAAAAGTACACTTTGTGAATGAGAAACATAGGGAGAATCTAAATCAGTAGGATTAGAATTATCAGTAAAAGGCTCAATAGGCCTTGAACTCACACCTTTCAGACGTCTAACCCTATCCCTCTCTAACTTCTTCAAATAAGAAGTTAAAGTCTTCCACTCTTCTGCATTTAATCCCTCGCATTCATTACAAGTATTATTAGCAGAACACTGAAACCCCCTACATTTACGGCATACAGTGTGAGGATCAACCGAAGCTTTCGGTATCCTCACCCTGCAGCCTACATTCACACACATTCTCACACTCACATTTGAATCAGACATACTGAGAAAAATCCAAAAAGCAATTCCAAAAACAGTCCACAGTAGCGAATGCCAAAAACACGATCCAGATACGTCACCAAAAAGCCGAGAAACGATGATCAAAGGATGAAATAAGAATCTAAGTCAGGAGGTAATAGCAACAATGTTTGATACCACCGGCGACAGAGAAATATGATAGAAAACGGGGATGGTTCCTAGTCCTGCCGCCCAGGGCAGGCCGGTAGATCACCTGACCTACCTGTAGCGAGTGGCGCGAAATTTGAATTTCTGTCGGGGACGACGGAGTCTTAGCTATGTATATATCTGACAGGTAAGTTGATTGTATGAAACTTTAAATTGTAATGTGATTGGTAAATGCATAATTTTCAACTTTTGGTTCTAATTCAATGAGCTTACATGCTTAACAAACATTTGAAATTGTATACGTATTCACGTTTCCATGTGAATATACAATATTCATGGAGTTACTGATGCTTTCATATTCACTGAGTTTCTTTTCTTTCTTTTGCTGGAAAGACTGCATCAAAATTAAGTGAATTTCTTTTCTTTCTTTTGCTGGAAAGACTGCATCATAATTAATGTTTCTGATCAATAACCCAACTTCCTATTCACCACATCCATCCTCTATTATAGACATCAAGTCTAAACCTACCTGAAAGTAAATATTTAAGCTGAGAAACATCTTATCAACTGTGCTAATGGCAACCTAGACTACTTTTCACTCATTAACATTCTGCATATCTAAATAAAGGAATACAGGATGCCCCCGGTTATCAGCAGGGGTTCAATGATCCCTCTGTTAGGTATATATCGTTGCCAATAACCAGAAATCGGATCATTATGGCGGCAAAAATCAGCGATTTTTGGTGCTAAACAAACCCCATAAAACTGGATCGCTGATAACCAGGGACTGCCTATACTGTGATTCTCTGAGAATTGAGAAGGTTCCTCTCTACTTAACCCTTAAAACGCCGACTGGACGTATTTTACGTCGACATTTTTTGTTTTTTGTCTCTCGGGTGCCGACTGGACGTATTTACGTCGACATACAAAAGTTTTTTTAAAAATTCAACGGAAAAATACTTTTTTAGGCCTACCAGCCGAAAACTCTTGAATCACGCGCCTTGGGGGATGCTGGGAGTTCACGGATCAATGGTGTGTTTTGTTTACAATCGTTACGCAGGCGCGCAAGCGCGAATTTCTTTCTTGCCGCACTGAAATTATTTCGTCACTTTGACATAATTTTTGTACCATTTTAAATTAGCCGTTACATAGAGTATATATATGAAAATGTGCGCATTTTTATGTAGAATACAACAAAAAAATATACTCATGAGTTGTAGCTTTTATCAGTTTTAAGATATTTTCATATAAATAACGATAAGTGCCAAAATTTCAACCTTCGTCAACTTTGACTCTACCGAAATGGTCAAAAAAATGACATTGTTATGATACAATAAAGTTTTCATACATACTTACCTGGCAGATATATACATAGCTATAGACTCCGTCGTTCCCGACAGAATTTCAAATTTCGCGGCACTCGCTACAGGTAAGGTCAGGTGATCTACCGCCCTGCTCTGGAAGAGGACAGCTTCTTCGACCTACACCAGTTTCTGAAAAAAAAAACTATTCCCACTTCGATTGGTACACTCGCCTAGTAGATGATCTGCGGGCTCTAGCAATTGCGTTTGCTGCCTGGCGAGAAAACCCTCTCGCTCTGACAAGTCTTTCGATAGTCGAAAGGCAGTCAGAGCAAGAGCGGGTAGATTTGATGGTACCGGTCTCGAAGTGGGGTGTTTTTTGAGCAGATCTATTCTGTTTGGAAGAGATCGGGGGTGGGGAAGTCCACTGTCCATTCCATCACCTCTGTGAACCAAATTTGAGCTGGCCAATACGGAGCGATCAGAGTCATCTTGGTTCCTTCGGATGCCACGAATTTTCTGACTACTTCCCCCAGTATCTTGAACGGGGGAAAAGCGTAAACGTCTATTCCTGACCAGTCCAGGAGAAAGGCGTCTGTTGCATAAGCCGGGGATCCTCCACCAGGGCACAAAATGTATCTATCCTTTTGGAGAGGAATGTGGCGAAAAGATCTATTTGAGGCTTCCCCCAAAGGAGCCAAATGCTCTGACAGACTTCTGAGTGGAGTGTCCATTCTGTGGGAAGGACCTGGAATCTCCTGCTCATCTGTCCGCTCTCACATTCCTCTCCCTTGGACAACCTTGTTAGAGAATTACCTTCCTTTGGTTCGCCCAAATCAGTAGATCCCGTGCCAGCTCGTACAGAGCAAAAGAGTGCGTCCCTCCTTGCTTCTTGACATACGCCAGAGCTGTCGTATTGTCTGATTTATCTGCACGACTTTGCTCTGACTAAGTGTTCGAAGCTCTTTAGCGCCAGGTGAATTGCTAAGAGCTCTTTGCAATTTATGTGCCATGACACCTGTTCTGCCGACCAGGTGCCTGACACTCTCTGGGTCCCAATGTTGCACCCCAGCCCGCCTCCGAGGCGTCTGAAAACAATGTCAGGCTTGGGTTCCGTACTTGCAGGGACACTCCTTTGTTTTCCTTTAATGGAACCAACCACCACTTCAAATGATGTTTTATTTCTTCCGATATTGGAAACGTGTCCGAGAGCTGACCTGTCTTCCAACTCCAACTTCTTCTTAGGAAGAACTGAAGCGGTCGAAGATGTAATCTTCCTAGGAGAAAGAACTGTTCGAGCGAAGAAAGGGTTCCCAGAAGGCTCAGCCATTCCCTCGCCGAAGTGCGCTCTTTCCCTAGAAAGTTTCGATACTGTGGCACAGCCTTTCTTTTTTTAATCTCTCTTGAGATGGAAAAGCTCGAAAACCCCGAGAATCCATCTGAATCCCCAGATAAACCACGTTCTGGCTGGGGATCATCTGAGACTTCTCGAGGTTCACGATCAATCCCAAAGACTTTGTCAATTCCATGTTATTAACAGGTCCTCCAAACACTGCTTTTGAGACCTGGCTCTGATGAGCCAGTCGTCCAGGTACATGAAGACATTTATCCCTTTCAATGTAGGTGTCTTGCTACATTTTTCATCACGTCTGTGAAGACTTGAGAGGAGCCGTGGACAGGCCGAAACACAGGCCACCCTGAACTGATAATTTCTTCCTTCGAACATAAATCGAAGGTACTTCCTCGACGAATGGTGGATCGGGATGTGGAATATGCGTCCTGAAGGTCTAGGGACACCATCCATCCCCTTGTCGTATTGCTGCAAGGACTGAGGCAGACGTTTCCATGTTGAACTTCTGTTGTTTCGACAAATTTGTTCAGCGCACTTTACGTCCAGTACCGGTCTCCATCCCCCCGAGGCTTTTGTTACAAGAAACAAGCGATTGTAAAACCCCGGGGAGTTGCAATCCAGCACAAGTTCTATTGCCCTTTTGTCCCACATCTGTTCCACCATTTGACGAAGAGTGTCCCTCAGAATAGGGTCCCTGTATCTGGCGGACAATTCCCTCGGAGATGTCAAGGGAGGAATGTCCTTGAATGGATGCGATACCCCTTCTTGATAATCGACATCGTCCAAGTGTTGGCTCCTATGTCTTCCCAGGCTTTCGCAAAATAATGTAGCCTGGCTCCTACGGGTGTCTGGAGGACAGAATTCCACACTTCCCCTTTCTTAAAGGGACGGAAGGAAGACCTGCCCCTTTTATCGGTTGACTTCCTTCTGGCGATCGGTCTAGTTTGGAAGACCTCCTCGAAAGGGCTGTTTCTGAGCTGGGCGAGCCACTTTCTTTTCCTCACTAGTCACAGGCTATTCTTCCTTGAGGATTGTCTAAGGAGATCCTGGGTGGCCTTTTCTGTCAAGAGAATGCGCGATGTCCTTCACAACTGCGAGGGAAAAAGGTGTTCAGAGAGAGGCGCAAACAATAAGGCGGCTCTCTGCGAATGAGACGGCCTTCGTGAGGAAAGCACTGTGCACCGCCCTTTTCTTTAAAACTCCTGCACCATATAGAGAGCATACCTCAGCCGATCCATCCTGAACAGCCTTATCAATGCAGGCGAGGATGCAATTCAGGGTTTCTGGGTCGAGTTGTTCATTTTCTTGAGATTCTTGGCCAGAACCCAAGGGACCAATCTAGAAGTTAAAAACCTTCTAAAGTGTGAAAAAGTCCCTTGATGAGGTGGTCCGTTTCCGACAGCCCCCATGTAACCTTCGCTGCATTCAAGGCGTGCCTTCTCGACGAATCCACCAAACTCGAGAAGTCTGACTCAGCTAAACGGACAGAGATAATCCCATATCCTCTCCCGTTTCGTACCAAACCTTCCTCTCCTCCCTGTAAGTTTAGCGGGAGGCATACAAAAGACCGTCCTTCCTAACTCCTTCTTCTTCTTGAACCAGGAGTCAAGAGATTGTAGAGCTCTCCTCATAGAAAATGGCAGGCTTCATTTTAAGGAAAGAGGAAGACTTGAGTGTTTTCGTGCTCGAAAAACTGCGAGCGTGGCGAAGGGGAGCAGCTGGCGTCAAAGAGTCTCCATATTCCTCCAACAGAAGGGACGAAAGAACTTTATAATTAGAAGATCCTTCCTTCATTTCGTCCTCCGAGGCATCTTCTGGGTTGATAGGCTCGGAAGGAGAAGGCGGCTCTTCTTTCTACTGACTCTTCTCTTACTCTCTTACGAGTGTCAGGCTCTTCATACGAGGAATGCGCCTGGTGTACAGCAGGAGTATCTCGCCTGGGAGGAGTAACGTGCTTGGAATACTCCTGGCGCCTGGCAGCGGCAAGCGCTCGAATACTCCTGGCTTTCAGTAGGCGCATTTTGTTTAGAATACTCCTGGCGCGTTGTAGGAGTATTAAGTTCCGAATACTCCTGGCGCCTGGCAGGCGCAGAGCGCCTCGAATACTCCTGGCTTTTATTAGGCGCATTTTGTTCAGAATACTTCCCTGGCGCGTGGTAGAGTATTAAGTTCCGAATACTCCTGGTCGCCTGGGAGGAGTAAAATAAGCTTCGGAATACTCCTGGCGCCTGGGAGGGGGGTAACGCGCCTGGAATACTCCTGGCGCCTGCAGGCGCAGAGCGCCTCGAATACTCCTTGGCTTTTTTTAGTAGGCGTATTTTGTTCAGAAATACTCCTGGCGTGTGGTAGGAGTATTAAGTTCCGAATACTCCTGGCGCCTGGGAGGAGTATAAGCTTCGGAATACTCCTGGCGCCTGGGAGGAGTATTAAGTGCAGAGTACTCCTGGCGCCTGTGAGGAGTATAAGCTTCCGAATACTCCTGGCGCCTGGGAGGAGTATTTAGTTCAGAATACTCCTGGCGCCTGGGAGGAGTATCTAGGCCCGACGACTCCTGGTGTCTTGTAGGAGCACGTCGTTCCGAATACTCTTGATCCTTAGCATGCGTCTGATGTTTAGTAGGCGCTTTCCGTCTCACAAGTGCCCTACTCCTAACAGGATCTTCCTCTTCAGCTAACTCTTGGCGCTTGATTGAAGATCTTGAATCTTGTACTGGCTCGTTGCGCCTACTCGGAGTCTGGCTTCTGGTTGGCGCCCTACTCTTGACAGGAGTAGCTTCCTTTCTTACCTCTCTCCTGTCTAGCGCACCGCCCCCCCCAGAGATGGCCGCCTGTGCGACAACTCCCCTGAAGGATGCGTCGCGCCTGGCAGGAGATAGGTATTTAGATCTTTTAATAGGAAGCCTATCATCCTTCTTACGAGTAGGCTCCTTATGACGAGTTCCTACTAACAAGGCTAATTGCTCTTGCATATTCTTCAAAATTTTCTTGGTTGAGGAATCTTCCGCATTAGGAGAGGGAGATCTGGAAGGCGCTCTAGGATCTCTTCCAGACCCAGAGTCTGACTGTATTCTCGCCCTCTTTATTACCGAAGGCGCTCCTCCTTCTGAGAAGCGCTCGGGACTCGAATTGAGCTCATGCTCTTTCATACTCCTCTTCAAAGGACGGGAAAGATTCGACTCCTTCCATCCTCTTCTCGGAGAAGGCGAACTCGACGACGAAAAGCACTCTCGAAGGACGCTTTTCCTATAGCGGTCCTTGGCAGTCGATACGATCGATTCTGCCGAAGGGACGCTGATCGTTGGGGATTCTCCACAACCCCCGTACGGCTTTCGACTTTCCTTCTCCTCCGGGGCCAGGGAGCTTGGAAGAGGTCTAGGCCTGGGAGCGTCGCAGAGACGACCAGACGCCCCCTCCACTACTGGGGACACTAATATCACTGCCACATTCACTTTCCTTACCTTCCAATGCTGCGGACTTTTTCCTGCATTTTCTGAAGGGAAGCTCTAAGTTCTGCTATTTCCGAAGCAGAACTAGAGGGATTAGCAATTTGTGAACGGGCTGAAACAGAATGGTCATTATCATCATAGGAAGAAGCTACAGAGCTAGACAGTAAATCATGAGAGGCAGACATTCTGCGGGTTTTATAAGCCGCCTTCCTCTCTCTATCTCTCTCTAACTTCTTCAAGTAAGAAGTTAGATTCTTCCACTCTTTGTGCACTCGATTCTCACACTCATTACACGTATTCTCAATCGAACATTCAACCATTCTACACCCCCTACAACTAGTGTGAGGATCTACCGAAGCTTTCGGAATCCTCACCTTACAGCCCTCATTCACACACACTCTGAAACTAACACTAGAATCAGACATATTCACAAATTCCAAAAACCAAGTCCAAAAAACAGTCCACGATAGCGAATGCCAAACAACGATCCAAGTACGTCACCAAATATCAGCGAGAGATGATCAAAAGCTTTGCGAAAAACGAATTCTAGTCAGGAGGAAGTAACAACAATGTTGATACAGCCGGCGACAGAGAGATTATGATTAGAAAACGGGAATAGTTCCTAGCCCTGCCACCCAGAGCAGGGCGGTAGATCACCTGACCTACCTGTAGCGAGTGCCGCGAAATTTGAAATTCTGTCGGGAACGACGGAGTCTATAGCTATGTATATATCTGACAGGTAAGTTGAATGTATGAAACGCAATTGTAAGCTAAAACTCTTATATTTTAGTAATATTCAATCATTTAACTTAATTTTGCAACTAATTGGAAGTCTCTAGCACAATATTTTGATTTATGGTGAATTTATGAAAAAACTTTTTCCTTACGTCCGCGCGATAACTCTTCCGAAAATAATCATACATGCGATTGTGGTAATGTTTGCACCATTTTAAATTAGCCGTTACATAAAGTTTTATATATGAAAATGTGCGCAATTTCATGCACAATACAACTAAAAAACAAACCCATGGTTGTAGCTTTTATCAATTTTGAAATATTTTCATATACAAAAAATGATAAGTGACAAATTTTCAACCTTCGGTAAATTTTGACTCTACCGAAATGGTCGAAAAACGCAATTGTAAGCTAAAACGCCTATATTCTAGTAATATTCAAGCATTTACCTTCATTTTGCAACAAATTGGAAGTCTCTAGCACAATATTTCGATTTATGGTGAATTTATGAAAAAAATAACATTTTCTTTACGTCCGCGCGGTAACTCTTCCGAAAAAATCATACGTGCGATTGTGGTAATGTTTTGCACCATTTTAAATTAGCCGTTACATAACGTTTTATATATGAAAATGTGCGCAATTTCATGTATAATACAACAATAAATAGTTGAAGTTGTAGCTATTCTCATTTTCGAAATATTTGCATATAAATCACGATAAATAGAAAAAAAACCACGTTCGGTCAAAATTTGACTCTACCGAAATGGTCGAAAAACGCAATTGTAAGATAAAACTCTTACAGTCTAGTAATATTCAGTCATTTATCTTAATCGTGAAACAATTCGAAGTCTCTAGCACAATATTTAAACTTTATGGTGAATTTTTTTTTAAAAAAAACTTTCCTTCCCTCCGCGCGCGGATTCTCCGCCACAAATCTCCGAAATGCGTAAGTCCCATTCTCGGAATATTTGCTCCGTTTCATATTAGGCATTCATAGAGTTTTATATATGAAAATGTGCGCAATTTCATGTAGAATAAAACGAAAATATTTGAAAGTTGTAGCTTTTCTTATTTCCGAAATAATTGCATATAAACAAAAAAAAATATATATATAAAAAATTCGACATTCGGTCAACTTTAGCTCGTCAGATATGGTCAAAACTGCATTTTAAGCTAATATTCTTACAGTATAGTATATTTCAATCATTTGTCTTCATCTGAAACATATTGGAAGTCTCTAGGACAATAGTTAGATTTATGGTGAATTTTTGAAAAAATATGTTTACGTTAAGCGCGTTACGAATTCATGCATTATTTTGTGATATTTCTCTGTGTTGCTTTTAATCGTTTTACAATGTGTTTATATCAAAAATCAAAAGATGCAATTTAGTGCACATTACAACGAAAAAAAAGTAACTTGTTACCTTCAACCGTTTTGCGCACAGCGCGATTTTAATACAATTATATATGAAATTTCGTTTTTGCGCTATCATATATCGCATTATTTATATATGATAATGATAATGTTTTTCATTTCTGATGGTTGCATACTAAACTTCAAGCAATGACAAAAAAGGAGACAAAAATGAACTCTTAATCTTGAAAACTAAGCGCCGCTGTGATTTTTTTTTTTTTTGAAAAAAATATTTTTTCCGCTTACGCGCTCACTCTCAACCCCTCCGGCATACGGGAGTCATTTTTTTTATTTACCGCATCCGGCGTTTAAGGGTTAAGGAGCAGAGATGGAGAAAGCTCAGATCATAATGCCATGATTCCCTCAAAGGCAGGGGCCATCAGGAAAAATTTCCAAGAATAATGCAAGAGGCCAGTTTTCCATTGAAATGCTTCTAGCATGAACCACAAGGAATGTACAATCATTTCCTCACATACGAGTCCCAGCAGGAAAGCAGGGCTCATGCTGATCTGAGAATCAAAACAGAGAAAGGCATTACTAAGGCAGCCCACTTTACTAAACACAGGCACTACCAGATCAGGCAACAGGCATCAAACCTGTGAAAGATTCATTTAGCACAGGGAATGCGCTGGATGGGGCTCATGCCACAACCTTTCTACAATCGACATCGATGAGTAAAGCACCTAAGCCACATCTGAAAGGGATTGCCACACCATGCATAGTACCTAACAAGCCTAGCCTAGCTAGGCTGGTTTATGAAATCAGGCTTCTAGGACTCACCTAACACTTCATAGCAACTGCTAAAACAGTCTTTACCCAATTAATAAATACGTACAGGTAGCTTGCCAAGCTCTGACATTGTCAAATGTAGATGAATTGAGCTGGTCTCTCTCTCTCTCTCTCAAGGCCGTAAGTGCATTAGTGTAATCTATCATAGATCAATCCTAGACCAGATTAATTTTATTTTGTGAATGTAGAACAACGGGAACAGGTTCTACAGACAAGAACAAACCTACCCCTTCCTAGGATGCCATGTCCTAATCTAACCAGACCTTACCTTCCTAACCTCACCTGGCCATGGGAGCTTTGCTCCCCCTGGACCCCTCCCCACAAGTAACGCTTAACATCAGACAGTGAACTAAGCTTCCCAGTTAATAACTGTCGCCTTTCACTTATGCTTTTGATCATATCTGTCTTTTGTTTATGTTAATGACATTTACCATCTCCTGCTTGTGTTTTTACACTCATCCACAAAGGGGCTGGTATCTAGTAAACATTGTGCCCATCTTTCGCATACCCTAAACTGGTAGTTACTGAACCAGAAGGACGCGGCAGTAATCTCAAGTTTTAATGTCAGGATGAGTGTAGAATGACAAGAACAAAAACAAACCTAACCTTCCCTTGAATGCCACTTCCTGGCCTAACCAGGCCTTGCCTTCCTAACTTCACTTAAGATGCCATACAATCATCTGGCCATGAAGCCTTAGCTTGCCTCCCCATAACCCCCTGGAACCAGCCACCCAAAGAAGTATTGGAGCCTGATGTTATGATTCTATAAATTACTTACCATTCTATAAATTACCCGGAAGCATTGTAGGAAGACGGGTAGGCGTGAGAAATCCTAACCTCTCCCACAATGTCATGGGTAATTATATAGGATAGGGGCATGCCAGATTGTGTGTTAAATGGCTTAAAATGCTAAAATAACAATTTGTCGAAAATTGTATTTTTCCTAACTATACAAACCTGAGGTCCTTTACCATAGGAAGGTACTAGCAGCAGCTGGAACGGTCGTAAGCTTCGAACAAGGGAGTTCGGTATCGCGCGACTGGGAGGTGAAGAACCACTTTGCTTTATTCCCAGGAAAACGCACAATGATGGGTGGCATAAGGTGGGACTATGTGTAAAGGACCTCAGGTTTGTATAGTTAGGAAAAATGATATTGTTATGATACAATAAAGTTTCATACATACTTAACCTGGCAGATATATACATAGGGACGACGGAGTCTTAGCTATGTATATATCTGACAGGTAAGTTGATTGTATGAAAATATAATTTTTGACAAATTGTTATTTGTTCCGGTACGAATACAAACCATCAGTCCTTTACAATAGGAAGACTCACTTCTTGGTGGGAGGAATCTGAGTCCTAAGAACAGACTGGTGTTCGCCCAATCTTGGATTCCCTCCCTGGTCGTAAGAGCAAAGGGAGGGATCCTAGCCTCTGCCCAATGATCGGGGTATGTACCGCAGAATCAATGGTCAGACCTCTGGACCCAAGTAATAAGAGGGAGGGAAGCGTACCTCTTAAAACTAACAAGCAAGAACTTGTTCCTATTGCAAGAGGCAATATGAAGTCATGGGTTTGTCACTTGTTGGCTTCCACTTCCCCCCCCTTGTCGGGGGAAGTGGTGGATATTTGCTCCTATCCCTAATGAAAGGGATAGGATGGGGCTCGGTCGAGTAGCTCACCTGCATTGTATCTTGCTCCAGCGTAGTGACGACCGCATCCCTCAGCCCACAGGTAGAGGGGGAGAAAAAGATGGGGAAGAGAAGCCAGTCACACTCTCATTCACTCATCCATTCATGCAGTCACACCAGGATGCGATGCTATTCTATCAGCTCGGGTGCTGGGTAAGCTACACAATGTGTTGAGCAGCCACCACGGGTCCCAAGGAAAAAGTGTCCAAGGACCTGTGGGCAATATCCCGAAGGTAGAAGGAGGTGAAGGTGGTCTGTTAGACCAGACTCCTACCTTCAGGACCTGCGCCACAGAGAATTCTTGCGGAACGCAAGAGAAGGACCAATACCTCTGACTTCGTGGGCTCTCGGACGAAGGGTACGGATGTCATCGCTACCATCAGCTTCGTACGCCCCTCCTGATTACCTCATGCAGCCAGAAAGAAAGAGTGTTCTTGGATACTTCTTTCTTGGTCACCCCAGTGCTAACGAAGAGGCGTCGACACTCAGGCCTGAGGTGCCGAGTTCTCTTCAGATAGCGCCCTCACAGGACAGAGCAGCATCTCATCCATATCGTTGTTAGTGAAGTCCATTAGGGAGGTGATTGTGAAAGACTCGAACCTGTCGTCAGGGACCAAAAGATTCTGAGTCTTAGCTACGAAGTTTGGGACGAAATCGAGCGTCACAGATTCCCATCCCCTGATATGCTTGACGTCGAAGGAAAGACCACGAAGTTCCCCTACTCTCTTCGCCGATGCCAGGGCCAGCAAGAAGAAGGTCTTGAGGGTCAGATCCCTGTCTGACGACTCTCGGAGTGGCTCGAAGGGTCTGCGAGTCAAACTCCTAAGGATGAGAGTCACATCCCACCCCGGGGGCCTGAGTTCCATGGGTGACAAGATCTCTCAAAGCTCCTCATCAGCAAGGAGATCTCGAACGAATTCAAGATATCCACTCCCCTCAGTTTCAGGACTACGGCCCAGGGCGGCTCTATATCCTTTGACTGTGGGGACAGAGAGGAGCTTGTCTCGGCGAAGAAACGAGGAAATCTGCTACCTGCTGAAGAGTGGCTCTGAGAGGAGATAGACCCCGTCTACGACACCGACCACAGAAAACAAAACCCACTTTCCCTGGTGCACAGCTGCAGAGGACTGTCTGACGTGCCCAGCCATCTCTGTTTGCTGCTCGGCGAGAAAAGCCTCACGCTCGCAAGAGATGGTGGGATAACACCAGCTGTGAGATGTAGAGACTGGACTGTCTGGTGGTACCGTTCTACGTGTGACTGGACGAGAAGGTTGTGCCAATGGGGAATCTCTCTTGGTGCTTCTGCAAGCAGAGCCAGCAGGTCCGGTGCTGGTCCGGGTACCAAATGGTCTGGGGCCATTTGGGAGCCACCAGCACTCGGCAGATCACCTTGCGAATCAGGCAGAACGGGGGAAAGGCGTACGCGAAGAGGTTGTCCCACGGGCGTTGGAGAGCGTCCACTGCAGCTGCCCATGGGTCCGGCACGGCTGAAAAGAAAACCCGAAGTTTCCTGTTGTGCCGGGTGGCGAACAGATCCACTACTGGACGCCCCCACAGGTTGAAGAGCCTTTCCGCCGCGTCTGGGTGTAGGGACCATTTGGTCCCGTATCACCTGATCCCGACGGCTGAGCTTGTCTGCTACTACATTCCGCCTGCCTGGAATGTAGCAGGCTGACAGCTCTACCGAGTGAGCCACGGCCCACTTGTACACCTGCAGCGTAAACTGGTGCAACGGGAGGGACACTAGGGCCCCCCGTTTGTTGACGTATGCCACTACTGTGGTGTTGTCGCACTTCAGCACCACCGAGTGTCCCATCAAGCGGTCCTGGAACTCTTGGAGAGCGAGGAACGCTGCCTTGAGTCCAGGACATTGATGTGAAGGTGCTTGTCGTGAAGGTCCCACACTCCTGCAGTCAGCAACTCCTCCAGGTGTGCACCCCATCCCTCGGTGGATGCGTCTGAAAACAGCAACATCTCCGGGGGAGGGGGGGGGAGTGAGGAGAGGCACTCCTCTTAAGAGGTTCCTGTCCTCCAGCCACAAGGCTAGGTCCTGCCTCACCTCCTCCGTGAGGGACACGGGGAAGTGCGGTGGGTCTCCTGCCTGTGACCAACTCTCCTTTAGTCTCCACTGAAGAGACCGCAGGTGAAGACACCCATGAGGGACTAACTTCTTGAGTGACGACAGGTGGCCGATCACAACTTGCCACTGCTGAGCTGACTGCTCCTGCCGAGACAGGAACTGGTCGGCTGCCTCCCTGAATCTGCTGATCCGCGAGTCTGCGGGGAAGACTCGTCCTGCTACCGTGTCAATCAGCATACCCTGGTACTTTATCCTCTGCTTTGGGGCTCGAGGTCAGACCTTCTTGAAGTTCACCACGATCCCCAGATTGTGGCAGAACTCGAGGAGTCAATCCCTGTCCCGTAACCAGTCGTCGAGATACCTCAGAAGACATATCCCTGACGAGTGGGCCCAAGCAGACACCAGAGTGAACACTGCGTAAACACCTGGGGTGCGGTTGAGAGACCAAAGCAAAGTGCCCTGAAATTGGTACACTGTCCCGTCGAGGATGAAGCGGAGGTACTTCCTGGTGGATTGATGGACGGGTATCTGAAAATATGCGTCCTTCAAATCCACTGAAAGCATGAAGTCGTTCTCCCTGATAAGAGTCGAGCACGGAACGTGCTGTCTCCATCGTGAACCAAGACTGGCGAATGAATCGGTTCAGGGGAGAGAGATCTATCACCGGGCGCCAGTCCCCCCGAAGACTTCTCCACCAGGAAAAGACGGCTGTAGAAGCCCGGTGACCGATCCCTGATGATCTCCACAGCTCCCTTGCTCAGCATGGCTTGGACTTCCTGTCGAAGGGCTACGTCCTTTGGTGTTCCAGGAACGTAGGTCTGAAGATGGACCGGGTTGGAGGTGAGGGGTGGCCGAGACTCGAAGGGTAGTAGATACCCCCCCCAAAGGACGTCTACTATCCAGGTCTCTGCTCCGTAGCGCTGCCATGTTGCCCAATGGCTCGCCAGGCATCCCCCCACTTCCGGCAGCAGGTGAAGGGGAACGCCGTCCATAGCGTTTCCCGCCTTTCTTCAACTTCTTCCAGCCTCCTCCACGTGGAAAGGAGGGCTGGGAGGAGGGCTGATTGCGACCGCCCCTGGCAGAAGTCGAAGGCAGAGTCTTTCCCCGGGGCTTCGACAATGCGATCGTCTTAGCAGCCGAGGAAGCGCTAACCAAGCTCTTGGGCTTGGCCACAGTCGATCGAGGCTGCCCAGAAGCCTTCGAGACTGCCTGGTGTACCAGACGGTCACTGTCATCAGTGCGCCTTCGTTCCACCGCAGCGTCCACCATCTCTCCTGGGAAGAGAGAGGAGGAACTCCGCACTGGTCCGCTGCGAAGACCCAATGCCGCCTCACGCCCAGCCGCCCTGGAAGCCCCGCACTTACGGCCCTCCACACCAGGGCACACTCTGTGGCTGATGGGGGGGCGCGGAGACAGCTCCAGTTCATGAGGATCCATAACGATAACAATGAAAAAATACAAAGTACACGTACTTACAGTATTTCTCACACACACAAACAAACCAAGTTTGAGAATAAACAAAAAGCATACGATGAAGAAGCGGGCAGAGAGATGTGTAAAACACGTCCATCCACCAACACAGCCGAAAGCAAACTGGTTGTTCACCTTCCAGTCGCGCGGTGCGCGCACTGTCGGACAAGCAGTTAACTACCGAACTCCCTTGTTCGAAGCTTACGACCGTTCCAGCTGCCGTTAGTTATCTTCCTATTGTAAAGGACCAATGGTTTGTATTTGTATAGGAACAAACAAAACTTTATCTGTGCTTCAGTAACATTAAATAAGTGAGGAAAACGCTTACTAACCACCAACAATCTTGGGGGACCACAGGTGGGAACCAGGGGTTTTGGGTGGGGGGAGACAAAGTTGATGAAAAACTGGGAAATGAGTAAGACATTACTTAAAAAGTTGTTAAATACATATTGGATTTAAAAGAGGCAAGCCAAGAATGTGCCTGAGAAATGGTAATAAACCTTGAAATGAAAAAATGCCAGCCAAGAATCCAAACATGAAAAGCAATCCCAAAAGGGGTCAATTTAAATATTATGGGGCACTATCCTAACCTAAAACACCTACCTAACCTATCATTTAATTGGTTATTTCCTAGCTTGGCTCAGTGAAACCTAGTGTTCTTGAATATGGAAACTTTAAAATGACACTTTTTCTACGGCGTCCTTGAGTGAAATACAATTTATTACAACAAAATACAAACTTGTTTATATCAACTCTACGCACAGAATTACACAAGCACAATGTTTTTCAAGTAAAATTACCCCCATGGTCTTGACAGTATTTAATTAACTTTTCAGCGTTATAACTACATATAAAGAAAACAGAAATCACCATCGAGCCGTTACACTTATAGAACCTCCTGCCATGATGATGAAGAACAAAATAGCCGCACGAGTGAAAATTTTCCGTACTCATCGTGTAAAAATGGATCACAGAGAAACAGGAAAGTAAAGAGATTTACCCTATACGTATTGCATTCGTCACTTGTTTTAGTTATGTGTTTTTAGTCCTAACATGCGCACACAGATAGACATCAGT
The DNA here is from genome assembly GCF_015104395.2 of Macrobrachium nipponense. Lineage (NCBI taxonomy): Eukaryota > Metazoa > Arthropoda > Malacostraca > Decapoda > Palaemonidae > Macrobrachium > Macrobrachium nipponense. Next base: position 76,080,463 of record NC_087209.1, read on the forward strand.
CTGTAGTTGACTCAGTGAGAGAACTCTCTCTCGACTTAACTTTTTTGTGAGTTTTTACATATTAAAGTGACATTTTTTGGGACTAATAAGCATTTCCTCACTTAAAGACTAGTATCTAGGAATTCTATAACTAGGTATTCTCCATAACACTAAGTAGTAACTACTTTTTAAATACTATGCTCATGTGCCCCTTTCCTATAAGAAAATTACCATGCCATGTTCTGACTTAGCTAACTAAGGTAAATGACTGGACAGCGACATAGCAGCTACCTCTCTCGGAATGCGGCCGCTCCCCAAAAAAGCACTTAAATTAGGCATGCCATTATTTCATAATTTAGGAGAAAACGCTAACTTTGGGAGGAACGTAGAGGTCTCAGTGTACTGCCAGGAAGGGCCACAGCTCTCGGCTGATGCTCACGGCAGCAAATTCAAGTACTTTTTCGGGAGGGTGGCCGCCATGTCACCGTTCGGTCATTTGCCTTCTTGACTTTGGGACCTGTACCCTGACCTGGCTGAGTGGGCTTTGCCCTCCCTGGGCCCCCACTACCTGAATAGCAATGTCTCCTTACTAGGCTATACCCAGACTACCCTAGGGCTACAGACATAATAGCTGGTAAAGATAACATAAACTACTTAGGCTACTCAGGCAAGGTTGTACACGACCCATTATTGAGTGAACAGCCACAAATTCTGGTGTAGCCTACCTACTACCTATAGCAAATAGAAGATATACCTATTAATAAACAGTTTTCGAAAAACGTAACTAAACTAGCTAAATAATCAGTTTTGAAAAGCCAAATACAATCTATACAGGTCAAACAAGCCGTAAACTCACTAATAAAGTTTTGAAAAGCCATAAACTCACTAATAAACAGTTTTGAAAAGCCGTAAACTCACTAATAAACAGTTTTGAAAAGCCATAAACTCACTAGGTAACAAACAGTTTTGAAAAGCCGTAAACTCACTAATAAACAGTTTTGAAAAGCCGTAAACTCACATTATAGTAAAAAATTTGTCTCACTTTGATCAAGTGCCGATATGCTAAAGTACGACTCCCCTTACCTACAGATGATTAGGATACCCGGTTGGGCTGCCAATCTACGACAGGTAGCCTTATACCTAGCTAGGTAAAGTGCTCTAATAAACTTTAATCTTGCCTACTAGCGAGGGATAAAAATACATTTACATCACTACAGACAACGTCATCATGTTAAATACGTCGTATTTACGTTAATTCAGCCTCGACACTTCCTCTGCAGACGTAGGCTAGAAAGCTACGACAATAACATAAGGAAAGTCTTGCATATTTAACTGTTAATTACTCCTGCAATATGTTGATTTGATCACCAAAAAATGGACAGAACGATTCAGCACCTTATCTAGTTTAATCCGGACACTTCAGAAATACTAATTCCTCGTTCCACTAGGACGTTCAGTCATAAATTACGGGAGCCACACCAATATTCCTGTACTCATTTCCAAGATGGCTGAGCAACTGTTGTGATTTGTCGCGGCCATGTTTGTTTCCGAATGGTTCTAGTTTGGCTTTATTCCAGATAAGCAAGAATATTATTTAAATTCAATTTAAGCTGTTCTATGAATAAAATAAAATAATCCTTAGTGAAAATCATATCAAATTTAATAAAAAATACAACCTTTTAATAAAAAGGATAACGTTAGCTCGCTGTTAAAATCTCAATCCGGTTTCCAAATTCCGTGAAGTTTAAAGATAAATTAATAATACTAATTGCTGTGGCCATATGTACTTTACAGTTTGTTTTTGCCATATTTTTTAGTACATTCTTTGTATAGAAGCTCGAATTGATGACTCAGTCACTTTGATGTCTCTCTGAAACTCGGGTTGCAGGATGCTATTAAAGGGTCAGGTCAGTCAGCAACATCATGACATCTCTAAAATCATTTGATGTTCTTGATCTTTAATTTACCCTTAATATTTTATGGCGTGTTGCCGCATTTTTATGGACAGCCAGTCTGATCAGCAATTTATAAAGGATGAAGAAAAAATTTACTCGTATATCCGCTATGGTACGATCTTAATTTCCTTAAGTTTTCCATATTTTGTCATATACATTTGTAGTGCATTATATTAAAAAATAAATTCTACTTACGGGCCTCTGCTGACTCCGACAGGGTGTCATGTGCTGAACTGGTGTACAGTGGTGCAATAAGCTACGCATGCAATCTCTCTCTCTCTCTCTCTCTCTCTCTCTCTCATACACCAAAATATACAAATGGCTTGCAGACCTGTTATCACCCTTTCTAGGAACATTCTCATCCTCCCACGTTAAACATGTAGAGGCAGTTACAACCATCTGAAGAACATTTTCCTCTTGGTATTGACAAAACAATAAAACTAACCAACCTCTGTGTAACTAACAACGTGTTCTCCTTCAATGGGAATTTTTACAAAAAAAATATTTGGTTGTAGCATGGGCAGTCCCATAGCAAACCTATACATGGAATATTTCGAAACTGACATGCATTATGTTTCGTAAGCATGTCATCGTATTTACTAGGCTGGTTGTTTTCTTGCTTTCTTTTCAGTGTTGGGGGTGCGTTTAGAGCAGGGTCAAATTTAGAACTTTATGTGGCTGTTGTTGTTTCCGAATCGGTAAAGTTACCGTTCAATTCCTAACAGAGTTTTGGCTGCATCATGCGACATTTACGTTTTCTGTTACAACACTGTTTCGTGTCTGTGCGTCTTAGAAGAGAACCCAGAGCTCTATTTCGCCCATAACTAGGCGTATAGCCTATGCTGACATTTTATGTTTGTCGTTGTCTACGGGCCAAGAAGAATCGTTACTATGTCGTTAACGCATTTGTTGTAATAAAAATATGTTGAACATTCTGTTCTCTTTCTTTTCTGGTTATCACGGTTGAAATAAATTCATTAATTTTGTTTTCCATTTGTCGTTTCTTCCTATAGTGTTTGGAGTAAGAAAGAAATGTTTAGCAACATTTTAGTTGTATTGACTGGCATTCGCACGGTCCTGCTTTCGATCTCGGCCTGTCCCTAGGCACCACGGTCTGACCAAGGTGGTTGGTTATAATAAGTAAGGTGGTTGCATCTGGAGCGAAGTAAATTTACTCGTCGGCATCTCTTGCCTGCTTATAGGCCACGCCCCCTTTACACCAGTGCTGTACATTGAAATTTAATTGATTGCAATTTAATTGAAATGTAATTATTTACACATTTTTAAGGTAATTGTAATTTTAATTCTTTATTACTATTTGATATTAATTTTAGTTGTGATTGTAATTTGAGAATAGGACTGGTAAATATAATGGTAACTGCAATTGGCATAAAGCATAATGTAATTACTCCAAGCCTGACTGACGGAAATTCGTCTGCTAAACAAATGAAGACGTCATACTACAGATATGACGTTACCTGCAGAAATATTTCTTGGGAAGCAATGAAAATATACAAATTTCCCTGTTTTTCTGATTTATGTGGTACAAGACACCATAGTTTATCTATGTTAAAATGTCAGCATACTTACAAAGACCATCCTCGGGCTTTTACCACTGAAAGAAGACGAGCATGGTATAAATGGGGAGGAGCTAAGTGACGTCACTGATAGCTAGCCAATCAGGACAAAGAAGTAGTTTTCAAGTACAGCTTGGTTTTTATTTTTTAACCATTAAAGGCATCAGTATCAGGAATATAACAAAAAATCTAAACTTTCCTTTAAGCTTGCGAAGCTATTTTTGTTAGAGCCAAACTTAAAAATATAAACAGATAAAAATCATATTTTGATTTGTGTTACCATAGCGTTCAATGGGGATGACACTACCTCTTTCTCTAGATACCTTGGCCAGCATCATTCGATGGTATGGAGTCAGCTTTGCTTTTTAATTTCATTCCACTGTATGCTGACATAGCATTGGAAGTCAAGATGAAGTAGAAACTGAATACTGTTTGAAAAGTCATTGCCATATGCTGCCTATTGTATCTGGTAAGAACATTGTATACAAACTACAGAATTCAAACGATATTCAAACTCATTACTTCATGTGCTTTGAGATGTGAATAAAGTGTGATTCTGTCTTTCATTAAATTTCATGTATATGTGATATTGGAAGATATACACAGCTTTCTGGCAACATAAGAATTTTTTACTTGGCAGTGGTTGACGAGGCTCGCGGACTATTTGGGTGGTTGTTAAGCCATAAAGGCAAGATTTCTTCACAGGTAACATTTCACTATAAACATTTGTATCAGATATAAGGTTGAATTCTTAAAAACTAACAGTATTAAGAAAATTTATTGAATGTTTATGAAATGCTTAATTATAACATGCTTTGACTAAGCTATGATGGATACTTTTATGAATTTTTCTCTTATAACATTACCTTAGGAACTGCAAGTATTGTGTACACATACATAATAATACAGGACTCTTGTCTGAGAAGTGAACCAACTTCTGTATCAATGGAATAATAATAAGTCCATTCCGTTTACATAAATACATTTACACAAACATACAAATGTTTTCTCTGTGGTGACCAGAAGGCAAAATGTCTTTGTGCTGCTTTCTTCTTGTTAGAAGACTTGATGTGGACCTCCAGATTCTGTACAACCAGCAGAGACGAACCCAACAGAGAAATAAGCCTTTTCCTAAGTATCCTTGGAAAACACAGGGTTCTGGACAGTCTGGAGAGGGTCTCTGTACAGTATGTTGTCCTGGAAAAGAGTTAGCATGTTAGTAACTTAATTCCTGTTATGATACATATTTAATAGGATATTTATAGCACTATTTGCCAGCCACACAAAATGATCAACTGTAAAAGTTTGAAAAATAAGATTTTGTCCTTTTTGTGAGTTGTCGTATCTAGACAAACTGTGAAGTTGGTCGTTTATGTCACTACCTCAATTAAGCCTCCTTATCCAGTATTGTTTCTTAGATTAGAAAGCCCTAGTTCCCGCCTCTTCTCAGTAAATCAATGTAAAGTTTGTCCTAGAAGCATATTTGTTGTTTGGTAAACAGGCCCTGTAATTAACTTACAACAGAAATCATTTTGTTTCTTTTGAAAAGAGTATATTATCTACACTTCATGCAACTTGTCAGCATCAGATTGATCAACCTGGTTTTATGGCAGCTCGAGGTCTTAATCATAATTAGCAGTCACAGAAGTGATCTCTTGAAAACCGAAGCAAATCCCGATCCTCCTGGAACCTATATTACTTTTAATATTTCTTAGACGAAATGTCATTATCAGACTTTTCTTTGGTCTAAAAGTATAAATACTGAGGAGGTTATTACACGAGGATTCAACATACTATGATATGACCTGTAAGAGTGAAGCGACCTTGTTGGGTATGTGGTTAAGCATGAACGTACAACACAGCAAACCTATTTGTATCTAAGTAGTATATCATTCATTTTAAATCGGGAGCTAGAATGTATTAGACGTTTTTGCAGAGTTCCAGTTTCTCATCTCACATTTTTCTGATGATCGACATCAATATTCAGTCCTTAAATTTTACAACAAGTCATCCCATAGCAAATTCCCTCTCTTTATTCGAGGTGCAATTCCTCTCATTAATATTTATTTCTAGTCTTTTAGTTGGGATTGTCTTTTCGTTGCGAAAGTGAAGGATCTGTAAGAGCGAATGGATTCAATCAATTTTTCGCTACTTTTTCAAGGCAATCATGTTGCTAGTTTAATGCTACCCATCGATTTTGGCATAAACCGTCATGTAACAATGTTAAGGTGCGTCCACACGGTCGAACAATGTCCGACGGACACACATTGTTACCATATCATAGGCGAAGGAGGATGACGTCATAAGCGGGGAAACGATAGAAATAGATCTGGCAAAAAACAGTGGTACCAGATGAGGTTGTATACCAGTGTTTTTACTCTGCTCACAAGGGAAAGACCGACAGACAATTGTTAATTGGTAACAATGTTTGTCCGTCGGACATTGTTCGACCGTGTGGACGCACCTTTAGTGTCGTCCTTTTATTCAAGTTCCTGAAATGACAGTTATGAACTGGTCCTTAGACCTGATCAAACGGCTCTTGTGTCTTATACTATAGCCAGCACCGGATAATGCCTCCCCCGTGTCCTAAGTCTACCCCCTTCGCCCTTTACCGTTCTCCTACCCTTATGTTTTTTTCCCTTACTACATCGGAGATGTAGTTTGTTTGTAGATGGAGGAACAGCTTGTTTGGTTGCAGATGAAGCAACAGTTTGTGTTTCTAGATGGAGTAATAGTTGTTTGTTTATAAATGGAGTAACAGTTGGTGTTTGTAGATGGAGTAATAGTTTGTTTGTTTGTAGATGGAGTAATAGTGTGTTTGTTTGTAGATGGAGTAACAGTTTGTTTGACCAAAACAATAGGGTCTTTTGCAATCAAAAGAATCCATTGTGGTGTTATTGCCTATATCCAATCAAAACAGTCTGGCATTGGGATACATTTTATCTGTAATCTAAAGAAGCCTAAAAAGGATTTATAATTTTACTTTAATCGCAAAAGCCTGTCATAGAGCTTCATTCTGCCTCGAATAAAGATGGCCAGTCATTGAGTTACAGGAACTTCTGTAAACCGCATTTCTGTAAACTTGCATATCAGCAACTCAGCCTTTTCTATCTTCCGCTATGAACTAAGCCTTTGCACAGAAAGCACTGGCAGTTATTATATCTGAACTGCGAATATACAACAAACAAACAAAACTCGAAAAATTCGTCTAGCAAATTCTAGCTTTAATTGAGTTCATGGTTCACTTTCATTACCATTTAATTAGTCATTTTTCTTATCTTCATCTTTATCGCTTCCTGCCCTTCCTCTTTTAGTCCTATAAGGAACTGTATGATCTTAAAGAGCTTGTGAACCTTGTAATTATCATTTTTATTACAACTTTCAAAATATGAGGTATGCGGTAAATATAAACCTAGAAAAAATTAATGTTTTGTATCATCTCACAAGACTCCTAGGCCTTAAATCAATTTCTAACAGTATATGGTCAGCCACAGCTAAAATAAAGACAGGAAAACTGTCTGATAGCCACTTACATTGCTCCACGTCCCTTGCATGCTCTCTTTCTTGAACCTCTCGTATTCATTCCGGTCGTGGATCACCGTCGCTACCTTCCACGCAATGAGAGCCAGCAGGCCAGCTGCTACGATGCCACCTACCAGTCCTAGAACGATTCCTGCAAGGGATGAAACGTCCGTCCGTTAAAATTCTGATGCTTTGTTTATATACGTAGTACTCAGTTTCGAGACATTCCTCTTGCTATTGTTGTTGCTAGAGTGACATTACCTTATCGATCAATAATTGTTACTGTCTTCGGTATTTAGTTTAAATTATTTCTAATAAAATATAGCGTCTTTATTTTAATCTCCGTTGGAGAAACTACAAACAAGGGTCTATTTGACCGTAGCTTTCAGCACGTTTTAATATATTTGGCGTATACTGAATTTAGACTATGTTTTTGTTCGACTGTTTTCTGTTTCCACTTATATCTGAGAGTATGTGAACATGTTTAATTTGTGTCCTTTTTATTTGATCCTTGTTGTTAGTATGAGTAGTACTATGAATGAGTATTAATTACGATGACCACGTTCAGTTAGGAATATAATGTATACAACTTATGCGTGAGGGGAAAATCTTGTAGTACACGTCCCGAGTAAGCTGGAGGTAGCATCACGCCTTGTTGGTTTTTACTAAACACCTTGTTTTGTGGAAGTGTGTTTTACAAATTAATGAACTTGTAGTGTTGTTCCCTATAAACAGTGACTTATGATGAACGATATTATACGACATGTAATTTATCTTTATATATTTTCCACGTGTAACGACAAAAGTCCGCAGGTACTAGACAACTCCATGTTTAGACTTGGATACGTTTTAATTCCCTCTTATTATAACCTCCATTCCTCAAATACACAATCTTATAGTTTGAATTGCATTCTCTACATTGATATGGAAGCGTTTTCTTATTTCTCCAGCTTTGTCACCGAAATTCAAAATGATGTATTCAAGATGAAAAAAGTTCCAGCCATTGATGAGGAAAACTTATAACGGCAAGAAAACAAAAATCTAACCACATTATTTGACTGAGATTGACAGTGTGATAAACTATGCCATCATATGATTATGACATGTCTTATCCCAGGAAGGAGATGAATAACTATCGCATTATTAAATTACATGAAATAAAAGCAAGTGACAGCCAGTATACATTTAAAAATGACATTTATAAAGATATGAACACAGATAAAAAGAAAAAATTAAGTTTTTTTTTTCCTCTACAACAATACTCACATGCTAAAATCAATACTAAAAGAGATAATGACATGCAGATGTAGAACGTTAAAACTAGGCTCATATTCATGTGTATCAAATCAAAGGGCCCATAATTAAGCTGTACTGAGTGGAAGACCTTTGTGTGAGAAAAAATATTGCTCAATATCACTCAAGTTAATTTTTTTCTACTTGTTTTTGTATGCACATATTTATTTGCTTGTTACCTTTCCTTTTTCTAATACTGCATCTTATTTCATTCTCTATTTTCTATTTTGCCCAAACCCTGTCCTGTAGCATCTTTGCATTGGCTGATGCCCTTAAAGTCTCGTTACACGCAAATGCTTGTTGATTCTGAATACTATAATAATGATAGCAATGAACGCAGATGGAATAATGAATGCTCTGAATAAGATAACGTCAACTTGACCATCGCATGACCAAAATTGTTCTTTAACATAGTGATTTTAAACTGAAAATGGGGAATATCACATTACTCATGACAGGAGCCTCCTCTGGACATTCCTTGTTCTTCAAAACGTGGATGTCATATCTCATGTCGTAGTCACGGTACAAGTAAGAAAACTTGAAGAAGCAGTTGTCCGACTCGTCGTCGAAGGTGCATTCTTGGGCTCCCTTCTTGATGTAAGCTGAAGAGGAAAACAAATGTTAAAACTATATGGTGTCCTTTTTACTGTGAGGTACAAGGGAAAATTATTGACATCTTAAACTGTGTGTCATTCCCGAGGTAAGCTGAAGACAATTTTTTGTTTTACTTATTAGGCGTCCTTCTGAATATGAATATAAGTTGAAGAATTGAATCCTAGCCGTCCCTCTCAATATAAGTTGAATAGTTGAATACTTAAATACTAGGCGTCCTTCTGAATACAAGCTGAAGAGTTATTTAATGGGCTTCACTCTGAATATGAATATAAGTTGAAAAATTAAATACTAGACGTCCCTCTGAATATAAGTTGCAGAATTATTTAATGGGCTTCAATCTGAATATGAATATAATTGGAAGAATTAAATACTAGGCGTCCCTCTGAATACGAATATAAGTTGAATTAAATACGAGACGTCCCTCTGAATATAGTAAGTGGAAAAATTAAATACTAGGCCGTCCTTCTCAATATAAGTTGAAGACTTAATTACTAGGCTTCACTCTGAATATAGTTTGAAGAATTAAATACTAGGCGTCCCTCTGAATACAAGTTGAAGAAATGAAATCTTGGAATGACTGGGTGTCTTTTAATGTAACCTGAAGAAAATTAGACTGGATGACCCTTTTAGTGTTCAATAAAATAGTAAAACCAATAAATTACCAAGCGTCTTCCGTAATGTAAGTCGAAAGAAGAAGTATGAGCATGAGATATAAAAAATAGTGCAGAATTATGCTTAATGGGCATAATCTTTGGTGCCAGCTGAAGGAGAACTAAAAATTGAAGCTTTTTCATTCCTATAATAATAATAATAATAATAATAATAATAATAATAATAATAATAATAATAATAATAATAATAATAATAATAATAATAAGTCTTAAAATGCAGACACAAATCCAGTTATATATATATATATATATATATATATATATATATATATATATATATATATATATATATATATATATATGAGATAAATCTGTACAGAAAGCTTTCAGGAACCTGTTCGATTCCCCTTTTCAATCTGATTGAAAATGGGGATCAAACAGATTCCCGAAATCTATCTGTACTGGCTTATCTTTAAATATATGTATATATACATAAACTGTTGAGTTGTTTCTCCAGTAATAATAATAATAATAATAATAATAATAATAATAATAATAATAATAATAATAATAATAATAATAATAATAATAATAATAATAATAATAATAATAATAGTTAAATCCACCCAGTTATATTTCTGGAGTCTAATGAAATCGAAGTCTTCTGGTGGCTTACGGGAGAGCGAGTCCACCCCAATGGTGGTGAGGTTGCACGCGCAAGGCGGGTTGTTGAACAGACACTGGACGCAGTCACGGAATTCCAGGCATCTTCCAGTTTTGCATTCCTGGAAAATTGAAAGGTTACGAAGGGCTGGATACTGGATGCAAGCCCAACCCACCCCCAACACACACAAACAAACATGGTACGAGAGAGAGAGAGAGAGAGAGAGAGAGAGAGAGAGAGAGAGAGAGAGAGAGAGAGAGAGAGACTAGTATATATTTCACAGCCTGACGCCTTACAATTGTGAGAGGGTTTCACATACTAACTTGGTGTCACAACGAGAGAGAGAGAGAGAGAGAGAGAGAGAGAGAGAGAGAGAGAGAGAGCGCAATTATAAGCAGGTGTGACATCGTTATTTGATAAGACAAAGCAAAAAAACTGTACGCGAATTAGATCTAAACTGTCCTAGTCTGTTTTAGAGCAAATAATATCATTTGTGTGTTGAACAGACGTATACTGACAATCAGAAACAATCTTGTGCATAGCTACTAAGATATGAGACAAATTTCCGAAATACTGTCTAAACAGCCAATTATTATTGGCTGTTTTAGACCCAGGAGCGCAGAGAATGACCCCCTGGGGTGGGTCTACATGGGGGTCTCTTGCAGGGGAGAAGTCATGATAACTGAAATTCTGGGGTCTATAGATCAGGCCTCCTAATGGGAAACTCCCCCTCCTCTTTGAATGTTGTCATATAAAAGGAAATTTTAAGTTAAAAAAAACTAGTAAAAGCTTAAACTTATTGTTATAACAATTATCTTTGATTAATTGCTGATAGAAGTTCACTCACGACGTGGTTCGGAAGTCACGTAAAGCCTTTGGCCCCGTTGCTGAATAACCACTAGTACCATGCAAAGTAAAAAAAACATACAGACAAACTATCCCTTTGGAGTTTGCTTCCCATAACTAACCACCTTCCTGTTTGGAAAAGCTGTAGTGGATGTCCACAGTACAAGACACTGATGGGCGGGATTAAGATAACTCAAATCTGAGAAACCTAGATGAGTCACAACGAGTCCAGAGAGCTAATAAAGCACAAGCGACTGCACGAGTTAGAACAGGACGAACAGTAGCACTTACCAAGCAGTCGTCACAGAACTGCCCACTGAAAGTTTGGTTACATTTGCAGCGTCCGCAGTCACAGGTCCCGTGACCTGAGCAGACCTCGACTGTTCCTGTATATTAAAGATTAAAAGTGTTACCTTTGATTGTCAGAATCATTTAATTGTACAATCTCTTAAACTATTAACTACGTATGAAATTTTGCTAATATTTTTGTTTTTATGTATTTTTCATTTCCGTGTTACTATGTCTGTCTTACAGTTCAGCCATTCGCTCGCCCCACTTTTTTTTTCTTTTTTACAGACAGGCTTTAAATTTTGGATGATTTAGTTTAGCCTTTCTGGAGCAAAGTGCTTAAATAAAATGAAAATAAACAACATAAAGTAAACATTCTGCAAGCAAATAGTATACACTACATATAAAAAATTTAGACATAATTACTGTTACAAAATAACTCATTTCTATGATAATATAGAATCTCTTGGACAACCAAACTAATCTCATTCAGATATCAAATAACTCTCCACTGATTAGGCCTACACCAGTACAATATTTTCCAAGACAACACATCAATGGTCGCAATAAATGACAGTTCTTTGATGATGCTGACTTACCAGGTTTGATGCATTCGCTCTCAGGCGGACACTCGCAAAACTGTCCATGATATCCGTGGTCACACTCGCAGTGGTCACACTCACAAGATCCGTGGCCCGAGCATTCCATTCCGTACCCAGTCAAGCACTTGCGTCGGTTGCACTCACAATACCTTCCCGTGATCTCCTGTTCGTGGATGAGGAGAATGGGCAACAATTAGATTACTTTCTAGCACATGGACCGATGATTTGATTTTTATTTTTAATTTATATATATTTTTGGCATTATGCCAAGCATTGGGGCAACTAAGGCCATTCAGCGCTGAAACGGAAATTGACAGTAAAAGGTCTGAAGGTGTTACAGGAAGAAAACCTCACAGTTGCGCTATGAAACAATTGTTAGGAGACGGTGAAAAGTAAGATAGAAGAAAGAGCATATGAAAGGAGGTACAGGAAAAGGAATGAGATTAGTTGCAGCTAGGGGTTGAAGGGACACTGCAAATAACCTAAGTTATGCCTACACTGACAACACAGGCCGGGGAAAAAGAATGAAATAATTCAGAAGGATGTTAAAAGTTGCCATTTAAAAGAGACAGGGGCCGGATTCAAGACTTTGGGACAGTCGGAGGTGGGGTTGAATAACTAACTAACACAGTTCACAAAAGAATAACTAATAGCTGCTGTAGCAACACCCATTGTTGTAGTCCAAGTGGAAACATTAAGGGCCCCATACACGGAACGATTGTATGAAGGACTGTCTGAACGATTGTCGTTATCGACACTCACATACACAACCACTATTCAGAAAGTATGAACGATCTCCGCACCGATTTCAGTCTGAACAAAGATTTTGTCTCGGGAAGACATGGCATCATCTCTAGATGATATAACGCAACAGCGTTATATCGGCAGACAAACACATTGAACGACCTGTGTATGACAGACACAAGTCGCAAGCCCAGCAGCCTGATCGTGACAGATTTCAGCTGAGATCGTTCAGACACGAAGCTCCGCCCACTTTTGCATTCAGACAAGCCCATACATAGTGTTTTTACAAACGATGCAGACAGTCGTTCAGACAATCGTTCAGTGTATGGGGGCCCTTAACCGTGCATGTGGAATTAAAGGACTACTGTACAGTTATGGGTCATTAGTGTCCAGTCTACATGGCTAACAAGACCGTTTTACTTGTCCCTCATTGGACTGATGAATAACATCATCCTACGGTATCAAACGAGATTCATGGCAATTACTTTTCCATAGACTAAGGTGATGTTTCCATGGACGGACAGTAGAATATAGGTTCTCTCCAAAATGATTGAAAAAAAAAAGATGGATGTCAGCTTGATAAAAAACGTTCCGAAAGAATTTCCTCACGCCATCCTTAGCAACTGTTTCAATCTGTTCCAGGTATTGATTGTGGCCTTGATTTTTCTGTTGATCACTGATGTTTCCTGAAGAAACGATGGTAGGGAATGGGGATCATCCCGATAATATAACCACCAACGACGTCAACTGATCCACATGTTCAGTCGACCAGTAATTCAGCTTTGAGAGCTAAGGAATTTTTACCTGAAACCTGACATTGACCTGATTTGTTAGGCTATTGGTAAATGCCGCAAGACCTGGTATTCTGTCATGGGCGGACCACGGAGCTGTGCTTCGCAACCTTTGGATATCTGTTATTTTTTAAAAGAGTAAGTGAACTCCTTTCTCGAATGAGTTTAAATTGACCGAACTTCCTCTTTCGTCAATGGGACTTTTTAGGGACAAGATGGACTCACATATTTGTCCTTTGTAGCTACAAGGATGGCAATGTGCTATGCTAAATATAAAAACCCCAACTCTTGAAAAGAAATGTGGCACGTGACTTTCAGTTGCTTGTAAATCTCATGGCTTTCAGCGACTTATCTGGGGGCCTAAATTTGCTTGTCATGGGCTTATATCTTGACAAGGCAGAGAAGTACAAATTCGTTTAAATCTTTAACTATCCTATTGTGATCTGCACATTTTGTTTCATTATGTGGTTTGATTTTTTCTGCATGGTGTTCAATACTAACTTTCTGTTCATCCACGTCTTCAATGGCCTTTTCCACGTGTCCTTGACATTTGTGTGGGTTGATAAAGAACAGTCTACGGGAGTCAAACTGTGTATATTTCTTGCATCTTTAAAAAAACTTTGTCGAACATTTTGATTTCAAAGAGGAACCCAGATTTCAAGGTGAGGCGTTCCGCAATAACACTTTGGATAACATTATAATTCCCACAGAATACGGGGACAAAAAAATACACTAATGGACCTTCTTTTTGAAAATAACAAACAGGTATATGCACCTGAAAAAAGCCGTTTAAACGAATACCTCGACCAACACGCGTAATTAGTTTCTTCCCTTCTAATCAGATGTGTGGACGTCAGACGAGTGATTTATATAGGTTTGCACAAGTTTTCTGTCATGATCTTCAGATATTTTGACTTACTTGTTGTACATCAGAGTGATATGCAGATTTACAACTCAAAATTTTGAGAGCGAGTTTTGAGACACGCTACGCTCTGATCTGGATGTAAGTTTTTCAGTTTATACGAAGGCTGCTAGTGGGCACTACCAGTGGGATTCTTAGTGAGCAAGGTTCACAGATCAACTAATAAATAAATCCGCTCTTGCACCAGACCACTTTAAAGTGGCTATACAGATATCCCTTTCTTTAATGAGAAATGCAAGAGAAATTTGTGGAAGAAGCCAAACACTTAACGACCCCCTCTGAATCTGACACTGGAAATAACCAAAGAGCCACAAAAGCTGAGGATTACTCATTCCCATATTGTAAGATTGAGAAATAGTTGACTGAAGGATGCTTAGAGACACTACTGTAACCTACAGTCATAAATAACGCTCTTGTGTTAGACTTACATGAACTAGAGGACCCAATAACGTCAACTTACCTCCTCACGACAGGCACAGGCACCGCACCTACAGTAGCCCTGACCTGAGCACACCCTGTCTTCGTCTGGAGCTTTGCACAGCTGTTCGTCCTCAGGCCTTGAAGCAAGAAATGATAGTTGTATTAACAGCTGAAGTTGAATAAAAGTGATGATAATAATAATACTGCTACTCAAAAGTGTTTTATGATTTTTTTTTCGTAATTTGTTACTTTTGTTAACGAACAGTCTTACGGAACGCATTATTTATGCTAGAGAACAACTCAACACCAATCGACACTCTCTATTTATTAAGAAAAACAATAGTGGATTTGTGATCAGACATTGACTTAAATTTAAAAGCAAATGCCTTCCATACTTCATCATGTCCTAACTAAGGTCATCTAACGTAAAGCTGGTCTGGTATCTGCTCGGGGCTTTTTTTTATGCGCGTAAAAGGTTAGGTTTTATTACAAGCACTTTCTAAAAACAGAATATGAGGGTGGGTGATTACCAGCAAATAACTTCTGATTCATGCTCGTCATTTTACATCTATTGACAGTAAGGAGGTCTGAAAGGCGTAACGGAAGGAAAAACCTCACAGTTGCGATGTGAAACAATTTTTGAAGAAGGTGGAAAGCCCGATGGAAGAAAGAGAAAATGAACGGAGGTACAGTAAAAAGGACGAAAGGGGTCACAGTGCCTTACCTGCCATCGGAGGCATCTTCTGAGGAGCACATGCACTGCTGACCCTGATACCCCGGGAAGCAGTCGCAAACGCCACAGACGAGATACCCGTGGTATGTGCACACGCTGGAGTTGTCCTTTTTGACCTGTTGAGGACGAGAGGAAAAGATCAGAGTTCACTGGAGGTGAGTTGCTAACGCACACAGAAAGTGTAAAAATATTACTAACGCTTTGATAGAGAAACAGGTAACGTTTGGTATACATACAGACACACACACACACACACACACACACACACACACACACACACACACACACACACACACACATATATATTATATATATATATATATATATATATATATATATATATATATATATTATCTATATATATATATATAATATATATATATATATATATATGACTCTATGACTCACACAGGTGTGAATAGTATAAAAGGCAGTGAGAGAGAGAGAGAGAGAGAGAGAGAGAGAGAGAGAGAGAGAGAGAGAGAGAGAGAGAGAGAGAGAATTTATTTGTAAGATTTCAAAGGAGAACAGAATTTAAAACATGGGAATGGGGAATTACAAATGACGAAACCTACTCTATATAAAGTACAGTCCATAATATAACAGAAAAACACATTATACTGGATTCTCAAACAATACAGCCGGGTAAAATAAACGATTACAAATCAATGCATCTTCCTTTACTCGTGCATCTTACCGACTAGGACAGCTTCCGCAAAACCAAATTAAAGTTCCACCTACACTCACACTCTTCTGGTAAAAAAACTAAAATAAATAAAAAAAACTAATACACTCCCAAACAAAACAAGGCATAAGACATACAGTAGAGTCAATCACATAAATGACAACGGATCTTTTCTAGATAGTGACCCCAATGGTTTTAACCGGGTATGTGTCCGCCAAGGTCTGGGGCGTGTTTAGTACAAGGCCTTTGGGGATGACCGTAAAACTATACTACGGGCTGCTCTATGAGCAAGAAACCGTGCTGGCATAAGGCCAGCTTAATCAAAAACAACAAGAACAATGCAAAAACATGAACAAAAGACTCTCAATGTCATACAGATAATGACCCCCCACCCAAGAAATATTAGTCCTCGATAGCCAATCCCGAAAACCCTTGGGGCTTCACTACCCAGGGGAGATCCACGACAACTATACTCTGTCCATCCGCCTGTGGTGCTTGCGCATGGTAACACTGCGTCCCGGGCTTTAAATAATATCCTATTTCGAATATTAACGGTGTAATTCGCATACAGTAAATTATTAAAACACTTTTCAGTAACAAATGTTCACTAAGATGTTCTTTTATTTACCTAAAACTTACACATGCCGTAACTATTTAAAGCCCGGGATGCAGTGTTACCATGCGCGACCACCACAGGCGGGTGAACAGATGGAAAAAAAACAGAGTATAGACTCATTCGTTCATCCTTACCACATTCTCGCAGTCGCAGCTGCAGTCGAATTCAATTTCGAGGAAGAGACTGTCCTGCATCGTCTTCACCTCCACGACCACCGTGTCCTGATCCTTCGGGCACTCTTTAGCCTGCGGGTTTCAGAGGGAGGGCAAATATTATCTCACATTCTAGTGCAGAAGCACTTTGGACGTGGATCCTTCATTCCAGCATTGAGATACAGGTCTTTTGGAAATGAAATCCATATTGAAAAGGCCCATAGGGGGGTAGTGCCGTCAGTGAACCTCATGCGGTGCATGAATAGGCATTACTTTAAGTTCTCTTTCTTCGTCTTACTTTCCAACCTCTCCTAACAATTGATTCACAGTGCAACTGCCAGGGCTTCCTCCTGTTACACCTTTCAAACTTTTACTGTCAATTTCCGTTTGGCCTTTGATCTAAATTCTATTCAAATCAACTCATATTGAAAAGATTCAGAACTATACTTTTGCACTGCCAAAGGGTGGCCAGATAAAATACTGAGCCCTTTGTGTACGAAATAGAGGTAATAAAATAAGTTGTGTCGATTCTAACTTTAAATTTCTTTGAATGTTAAGGCTGCTATTATTATTATTATTATTATTATTATTTATTATGTATTATTATTATTATTATTCTTATTATTATTATTATTATTATTATTATTATTATTATTATTATTATTATTATCATTATTATTATTACGGCTAGGAAAAATGTTGGTATAACAGTCCTATGAAAATTATAAGTTTACATTTTATTCCTCATATCATATGAAGACAAAGTCTGACTTAATTATTTTCATTAAACTTAACAACGTCGGGTAAAAAAATGAACGAACTGCCTACTATTTCATCCCAAACTTTCAATCCCTTCCTGTTCTCGATCATTATCCTTACTTCTTTCCTCGCCTCTGCCTTCTAAATCCAGCTGTAAAGTCCACCACACTCTTACCCTTTCCCCTTGTCCAACAAAAGTAACGCAGAACCAGTGGCTAATATTTGAGCCCAATTCTAATCTCGTTAAAACCAGCATTTTTCATTTTTATTTCGCCCACGGGGAAGAAAACAAGTATCCGTGAATACCAAGATTACGTTTGGTCCTGAAAGAAATTACTGGAATTATATGAATGGACGAATCTTTTAAAGTGACGATCAGTCTACTTCTAAGAAGTAAAACTCCACTTTCCGGGAGAGAATGAGTAAGAAGAATGGATGAAACGTGTCAGAAATATTTTGCGTCTCTTGGAATTGCATTATAAAATTTAGGCCAAATGACAAGCGCTGGGACCTATGATGTCATTCAGCGCTCAAAGGGATACCGAGAGTGCAAAAGGGAAAAACGTAACAGGAGGAAACTCTGGCAGTTACATTGTGAAACACCTGTTAGGAGAGGGTTGAGAGTAAGATGGAAGAAAGATAACATAAACGGAGATACAATAAAAGGAATGAAAGCAGTTGCAGCTAGGGGCCGAAGAGACGCTTCAAAAAACGTTAAATAATGCCTACAGTGCGTCGCGTGAGGTGCACTGATGGCTCTGCCCTCCACCTACGGGTTTGCGTCTCTTACCGTGACTTCCAGTTTGTATGTCACCTCGGATCCGTGGCTGATACCGGAGCATTCTTGGGGGTCGCTGGTCGCGTTCTTGCAGTCAGAACTGTATCGAATAGACACGGGGGAATTCGTCGAGTTATCTGTGAGGCGAACCTTCGACGAGATTTGCTGGAGTTGAAGAGGGCAGATCATCAGTTTCAAAGAAAAATGATTATATAATATTTTCCTCTAAACAGTATCTCAAGCTCTTGTAATAACTAACTGCTCCAATATACCTATAGCTTATCAGGTTACCTGCTGATGACTGAGTATTGCATCTTGATAAATTATCGCTTGGCGTAAAATAGAAGTAACTGCACATCGCCTAGCATTTATTGTGTGTTTGTGAGAGAGAGAGAGAGAGAGAGAGAGAGAGAGAGAGAGAGAGCTAACAATAGGCCACCTTAGCTATTTATTTCCAGACGATGGCGTAGATTGTTTAGGCACAAAGTTGAAGGTGATTATAAAGTCAAGCTAACAAATTAGAAAGTAATGTCAGTCTAATTAGAGACATTTCTATCAACCTAAGCTAGACTAGACCTTACCTATTGAATCAGATAATAAAGTGTCCTGCAATGGAAGTGAATTAAAAGATAATAAGAAGGGTTCAATATACAATGCAATACTATTCCCTGCCTAAGTCATGATCCACTTACATTGTATTGATTAACCACAAGTTCGACCACGTTGGACGAATCTTCGTTCATGAGGCCGTAGGAAGAGGTCTCGATCAACCTCGAGATGTCGGCGTACAAGTCCACGAAGCCTGAGACGGCGAAGATGATGTTGATGTTCTCTCTCTTGGCGATTTTGTTGATCTGAGGAACAACACATTGTGTTCAGTGGTTGTTGTATGCAAAACCTTTTCAAAGCAGACAAGGATTTGAAAGAGAAAATCTCCGGAGAATCATCACCAGTGTTGACTTGAAAAGGGGGAGGAAATAAAATTGCTACAAAACTTCACTTAGAATATCAAGATCTTCATCGGTGTTAATTCAAGTAGAGGGAAATTCAATTAAACTTGAACTGAAATTGCTGAAGCACTGTCAAGAGTTTGAAAGAAATAAAGTAAGTCAATGACTTCAAGGCGAATTAAGCACGATTTAAAACGCATAGAAAAACTATCAGAGAGTAATAAGTCAGTGAATTTAAAGCGAATAGATCACTAATTTGAAACAAAACAGAATTCCGGTTATAAAGTACGTAAGTCACCAAATTAAAAGTGTGTGGATTAACAACTTGAGGACAGGCTAAGCGGCAACCTGAAAACCTATACGTCACAGTGATCTGAAAGTAAATCGACCTATAATTTGATAGTAAATGATTCAGCAACATAAAACAAATCTGTAAAAAAAAAAAAAAAAAAAAAAAAAAAAAAAAAAAAAAAAAAAAAACGGAACAATGGGGTGGTGATCTTAGAGAAATCCAGTTAGTGACTCAAAAGTAGCCAATCAAGTTATGTCAAAGAAAACGATACGAAAGTGTAGACGTAGGTCTAAAGAAATGAAAGTTTAGATATATGTCTAAAGAAATGAAAGTGTAGACATAGGTCTAAAGAAATGAAAGTGTAGACATAATTCTAAAGAATACTCTATACTTTAGATCTTGGCGTAGACAAGATGAACGTAAATTGAACTTGAACTACTGCACCTGAGCAACAGACGGGTAATCATAGATGTCGTAGGCTTCGTATTCACTGTCTTCGTTCAGGTGGCACCTTTCGTCACTCGGAGCCACAATGCCTGCAAGCTGAAAGGAGAATGTTTGCTAGACCTATGCGCACTGACTTCAACACACGATTTATCTAGATGTACACACACACACACACACACACACACACACACACACACACACACACACACACATATATAATATATATATATATATATATATATATAGATATATTATATATATATATAGATATATATATATATATATATCTATATATATATTACAGAAGGCGGACAGTTGCTAAAAATTCGATCATGATCCGAAGTGGGGGAGGGAGAGGCATGATGTCGATGTCATGACTTTATTGAAGTTGCCGACGTTGCTGGACCACAAGTCCCATTTTCAAGATAAAAAAGACAAACACATTTACAATCGTTAAAATGACTCAGACAAGAACAAAAATGAAAAATTACAATTGTCATTGAGTTATTAATGCTGATAAACAAGCACTGAACTATGTAATAGAAGGCACACCTATATTTCAAAAAGAAAGGTAGTCGATTGGTAAGAAGGGCAACTTGCGGTTCCAGGAACACTCACGATAGGTACGAAGCACGAAGCATGGCAGAGGACTGGGAGTGTAACTGTGGAACAATCAGTTTAATAAACAATGATTCCTCGACCGTTTGAAGAAATTGGTCATTTGAGGCTCTACCCAATACACCAAATCATCATATTTTATTTGTTGCTTACTTTTAAGCATATGGTCACGTATGCCAGAGAACTCTAGGTTCAATAGTATAACCCCTGTTCTGTAGCTAGCACCGCAATGAGAATCTTTTCTCACCTTCAGCAACCGAAATATGTCCCCAGGTCACATCTGGGGCAAGTGAATTGGTATATTACACCGGAGGTCATTAGTGGGCTTAGCTTTTCTTTGTATACTTAAATTGAGAGCCAATCGTTACAGTTTCTTGGTGTTAGCTTTAAATCAATAGCTGGAATATGGCAACTGATGATTGTGTAATTCATAAAAAGACTTTTTATGTATTAGTGGAAGACGGAAGAATTTTTCGTTCTTTTCCTGGTCATTTTAAGCCTTGAAAATGGGACTTGGGGTCCAAAATCTTCGGCAACTTTGCCATGATATTAACATGCCTGACCCTCTCTCACTTTATATGTATATACACACAACACACACACATGTATATATATATGTGTGTGTGTGTGTATGCATACATACATGGATATATAATGTATATAAATACAAATAGATATACACAGTTGTGTATAGTTCAGATGGGAAACATATTCTCTCTCTCTCTCTCTCTCGCTTTGCCCGTGAACTGAATTCCTCACCCTTCCATCCCCGGCGTAGTGGAACTTGTCGTCGGTGGAGTAGACTATGATTCTGCGAGACTGCTGCCTCCAGCCGATCTCCTCCTTGCACACCATCGCCTGCATCAGGGCATCAAATCCTCCTTCGGGAGAGTCGAGGTTTCCGGAGATGTCCGCCTCCTCCACGCGTTGCTGAAGGAGGAGGAGGAGGAGGAGGAGAGAAGCAAAAGAAGAAAAGGTATTATGACCACTTCCGAAAATGTCAAGGAATCGCTGGCGGTGTTTGTGAAGGCTCAAGCATTTGTTTCTACCGAAGAGTCACCTGACATTTTTTCGTTTATCTTTATTTCCTCGGTAAACTCATTCATTTTTAAAGCGATGTATAGTTTTCTAAAGTTATTGTTAATAACAATGACATAAGTAGAATCATGAAAACAAGTCTCGCTATATAAGCGAATATCACAGGAAAAATAATAGGCAGAAATTCGTACCGAGCACTTTCCTTTGATGTGATATTGTCTCATTAAAGGACGAAAGCGCCCATTATTTCTCCTGTGGTATTATATATATAATATATCACTCCATTACAAACTCGCATGTCCTGTCTTTCACATAATTATAAAAGATGCACATTGCAACATCAAACGATAGGCTACTATGTAAAGTAAGAACCTATAATTATTGCATTAGATTACAGATTCGTGTTCTTAATTTATTATAATTCAAGTACTTATTGTGTCAACTTACACGTCATGCTTAACGTAAACAGAATGTTTTTTAACGTTCGAATTCGCTATTGCCTTTTCAATAAAAAAACCTATTTTGTCAACAAACATGTTGCATTCCCAATGGGGTTTTCAGTCTCTGAGTTTCCAAATATTTGATAGACTCCAAATCATTTTCGTCAACAAAATCGTCCTGTTCATGCTTACCGTAAATATCTTTTCGTCCGTGTCTAGGGGCATGTTGTTCTTGAAAGCATAGGCTCTGGTACAGTTTGGGCACGGAGTGTTGATTCTGCAAATAGAAGAGGGTTTAGACTATTCTCAGGAGGTTTAAAAAACCAGATACCTGACGGTTAAAGTATCATCCATCTTTGAAAGCAATTTTTTAGAGCAAATAATTGTCGTTGTAACCACGGTCTAGGTACCGTAGTTGCAACCTTGATTTGAAATGCGCTCGTATCCCTTGACCTCAAGGAAACATCTCTTGGATAATAATTAACCTTAGAGGAAGAAACTGACTATTGAGAGAGAGAAAAGAGAAACGTGAATTAGCAAAACCAACGACAATTATTCACAACAGAATCGTTTACTAACTTATCAGGCGACGTCTCCGCAAACGGCATCATGACCTTGTCCACGAAACTGCCAAAGCCTATGGTAAACTTCTTGGTGAGGTTCCGCAAGGTGTTGGTGAGTTCCCCGCCGAGAGCAGCCAACTTGGCCTTGTCGTCTTTCATGGAGTTTGAAAGGTCCATCAAATAATAGAGGTCGACAGGGTAGCCCTGGGCTTGTCGGAATTTGACGGTGATGGTCTCGGGTGTAGCTGGGAGAGATGATTGAGGTATTTGTTACATTGTAGCAATATAATGAGCGTGGAAATAGGGAATAAACCGAAAAATAATACAATCAAACGTGAGAAGTTTTGCTTTGCAGACCACTGAATAGAATAGAATAGAATATAGCATTTAGGCCGAAGGGGAAATAGACAGTAAGACGGTTATAGGGTGTAACAGGAGGAAAACCTCAAAGCAGCTGCTCTATGGGACTATTTTTAGAGAATATGAACAGAGGGACAGTAAAAGAAATTAAACAGCTTGCAGCTAGTGGCCGAAGGGACGCTGCAAGGACCCTTCAGTAATGCCTACAGTACACCACGTGAGGTGCACTGACGGCACTAACCCCTACGCGACATAAACCACTGATACTTCCCTCTCTCTTACATTAAGCACAAGGAAAAATTACTGGATAACTGTAAGAGAGAAATCTAAAATTAATGGAGGAGAGAGAGAGAGAGAGAGAGAGAGAGGGAACCACAAGAATTCAAGTTACCTTTACGCAGTTTCAGCTTCATTCCTTGTGGGGCCAGTTGTATGATCTTGTCTGAACTTGTCGATTCATCGGCACCTGTCACAATCATGAAAATTCCTCCAATTAGAAATGGTTTACTATTATTCAGCAAGAGTTCATAGTTAATATTACTACTAAATATTTTAGCAAGGATACTGTTCAATAAGCAAACGACTACTACAGCATTAATAGTTCATACGGTACTTCTACTTCATCGTGGAGAAGAATATAAGTTAAGTATATCTTAGTTTAACCAGACCACTGAGCTGATTAACAGCTCTCCTATAGGGCTGGCCAAAAGGATCAGATTTTTTCTTCTTTATTTACGTGGCTAGGAACCAATTGGTTACTTAGCAACGCGACCTGCAGCTTATTGTGGTATCAGAACCACATTTCGAGAAATGAATTTCTAATCACCAGAAATAAATTCCTCTAGTTCTGCATTGGTAACAGCGGGTAGCGAACTTGGGCTACCAGACTGATAGGCGGGTACGCAAACCCCTCGTTCAATGAGGAACTGGAGAAAAGTATAGTTTTGTCCAAGGGCCAAGCACTGGGACCTATGAAGTCATTCAGTGCTGGAAAGAAACTGAGAGTAGGTAGGTTTGAAAGATGTAGCAGAAGTCTCGCAGTTGCACTATGAAACAAGTGTTAGGAGAGGATGGGTAGCAAGATGGAAGATATTCTGACAGAATTGACATCATCATCGATACTTTTAGGCTCTGAAGTCAGCACAGGGAGAATGATAAAGCCGTAATCACATAATTCGTTGTGTCAGGAAACGAGATTAAATGTCGTCTTGAGAGAAGGCGATAAGAAAAGAAGACTCAACTAAGTGGGATAATTACTATGTACCTTGCGTTGGTTTTTAGGAGCAACTATGTCTAATTAACTTAACTTAACCAAGTGGATGCAGGACAAGAAGTTTACGGTGCAATATCGTTCGCATGAAGTTTGACTTCGACAGTTAAATCTCTGATGAGTAGCAGATGCAAGGACACGTCATTGCTCAAGAAACCTAATACACGTACACCTAAACACACACACATAAAATCAAGCTCTATGCCTCCTCCACTCAAGTAAGACTTAGAGGGAACAAGGCAGGTAGGCCTATGCACCCCTAAATACGAGCTATCATTAGCTCTCAGTAATAGACCAGGGAAAAATTTAACCCTTATGACTAGACCAAAGCCCTTAAATAAGTCAAAGTTTGTCTAGCGTCAATACAGAAACTTGAAAAAAAAAAGTTGAATTAATATATAATGCGATTTGACGAACCACTTCTATCTGCTCTGAATATTTCATTGAAAATACAAACTCTAAATCATGTGAGATTGTAAGATACGTGCTTGTCAAAGGCTCGTTGGCAGTAATACTGTGCTCATTTTGCGGGTTCTCCAGCTCCTCGAGATCACAGAATGAAGAAGCATCAATCGTTGTCGGTTGACAATGCTGCATAGTCTCTCCATCTTTTCCCGTCTGCGGAATAAACAGTATAGGAAAAAAAATAATAATAGCAGATAAATGGTTCACAGTAGCATACATTTTTCAACGTATATGAGTTCTATCCAAGCAGTACATGAAAGCCTTATAATGCCAGGGGAAATTTACTCGTATATTTACACATTTTATATAATGACATAGTAACCATTTTGCAATAGCAATAATAATAATAATAATAATAATAATAATAATAATAATAATAATAATAATTATAATAATAATAATGCTTCTAAAAGCAATATAGTATAATAATTATTTCTTGGACGGCAAGAAATCTTCGATGCCGACTGTCTAAGCTTGGCCAGTGGTGAAAGGACGAGCCAACACGACCAACAGGATGACAAGATAAAGACATCCTCTGAATGATGACAACATCTTGTGATTCTCTAAAGGTCGCCCATTTAATACACACACACACACACACACACACACACACACACACACACATATATATATATATATTATATATATATATATATATAATATATATATAGATATAATATATATATATATATATATATATGTGTGTGTGTGTGTGTGTGTGTGTGTGTGTGTGTGTGTGTAACATTCATTTTGATGACGTTTGGAAATCAAAGATTGAAAATACATACGAAAGTAATATCATCCGTAAGCCTAGAAGGAATATATATTGATTTAATAGTGTAACTATATCTAACAGGTTTTATTGATTTGGGAATAGCGCTTTGAGTAGAATATCAGGAGTCAGTGACTCATGTATACAAGGTCTATAGACCTTGCTTGTATACGTAGATGGGACAGTGACGAAATGGATATGGCTTGGACATGTCGTCCGCACCAAGGCGAGGAGAGTCAGAACGGCCAGACCTGCGTGGATAAGAACTATGGGATGGGAGGCTGGTAATGAGTGGAGATTTGTGGAAGATAAAGCACTGTACGTCACACAACACTAACAAGATTATATGTAGTGTATATATATATATATATATATATATATATATATATATATATATATATATATATATATATGCTTAAAAATCACAATGGATACATTAAATAAGCGAATACCACAGGAAAATGATAGTCTGAAATCCAAGGCTTTCGTCTTCGTTAAGACATTCTC
Organism: Macrobrachium nipponense; assembly: GCF_015104395.2. Taxonomy (NCBI): domain Eukaryota; kingdom Metazoa; phylum Arthropoda; class Malacostraca; order Decapoda; family Palaemonidae; genus Macrobrachium; species Macrobrachium nipponense. The sequence goes on from NC_087209.1 coordinate 76,106,737, forward strand.
AAGGAATGAAAAATCCGTGAGGTTATTACATTGTTTGTACCGATTCAAAAAAAGTCCTAATTCAGACGAAAGCGCTTGGATTTGTGCCTATCACTTTCCTGTGGTATTCGCATATATACATTATAACATATAATATATATATATATATAATTATGCAGTCACTTTCAGTATAGGCATCACTTCATATTCTATCGAGCCAAAGAATGTTTGAAAAATCCGTAGAGTTATTACATTGTTTGTACCGATTCAATGAAGTTGTGAAAAATCCGAAGAGTTTGCTGTCAACTCCGAAAGTTTAAAAAAAAATATGAGGGGTATGAAAAAAGAGGGGTTAAGACCCCCCTAGAAACAGCCCTCGAATTTCGGATTATGACTAAAACCTTCCTGGGGGGGGGGGAGGGAAGTCAATGGTAAAAATTTGGGAACAGTAGCTTTCATAGTCTGGGCGTGCATAACGACAGACAAATTGCTTTATATATATATATATATATATATATATATATATATATATAATATATATATATATATATATAATACGATATATATATAGTGGTTGCTAGGCGTTTCGACAAAACGTCCTAGCAACCACTCCATCGTTTCATGTTTTCCTTCATTGCATTTACATATTCATCACGTTCTATATATTTGTGAATTAGTTATATATATATATATATATATATATATATATATATATATATATATATGAAACATGAGATATGAATTCTGACTGGTTTCTTCTTATTCGAGTGGACTGATGTAAAGCAGTAGAAATGTACACACAGCATCTCTATCAGTTCTTTCTAAAAGTAATCTGTGTTCATGTCTGGCACATAAAAATTTTTTCTCGTTACCCTCAATACATCATTTTTATAATATCTTCCAGATCCGCACACTCCCTGTCTTTCCCCTGTCAATCCTGTTATCTGTTTCACTTATTCAATCAAAACGCCATCACGTACCTACTCGGGAATAATATCTAATGATACGCTTCTATTATTCGTACAATTCCCTCCGCTGCATCTACTAGTACTTTTACGAAATAATTATTCCTTTCACCAACTCCTTTGGTAGTGTACATCATCTATTTAAAGCTAAACACACCTTACACATCCTGGTCAGTTTCCTAATTGACATTATCACCACCGCACTGCGACAGCTCACTTGTATTCTCATCGGCCAGTTGTTTACCTTACTGAATTGAATGTCACTTCTGTGAACCTGGAGTTTATATTCCTTCCACTACTGCATCATTCAGATCTGCTCCTCTTCCACTCTCTGCCGTCACACCTCTTCAAAATTACCACTCCACTGACGCAGAATTGCATTCGCTTCAGACAGCAACTCTTTTATCCTAAGTTCCATTTGCTCCTCAAGCTTTCCCTGCATTTCTTCCCTCTGATGCAGCTACATTTTCCCCCTAAAACACCTTTTCCCCTTTCACTCTCCCCTGGACTATACTGACCTTCCCCTTGTATTCCTCTAACTCGGACAATCTGCAGTTTTCCATCACTGAACTGTTGAATACTTCTTAGTCCTTCACTTCAGTGACATTTGCCATAGCCAATTTGCGTTCATTTCCACCTTTTAAACTGCAATCACTCCGCGAACATCGTTGTTTTAAAGGCATTTAAAACCGCATTTTGAGAAATTCTCTCTGCCTAAAACTAACTAATATTTTCGCCTTTGCTTTGAGGCTTGTCAAAGGAAGATACGCCTACAACCACTCTTTTTTCGCCAGAGCAGCAATATTAATGAATAATCATATGTATATATATATATATATATATATATCTATATATATATATATATATATATATGTATACATATTATATATATCATACATACATGTAAATGTATTGTAAATGCCCATATAAATGATTGAATGTGTCAATAAATAACAAGCTATATTTAAAATATTTAGTAAATAAGGAAAAATACAAGTGAAATTACGCAGATTCCTCGAAATCAAATTGAATTTGCATTGTCGTCGAAATTCCCGCGAAGAGGGCAATTTCTTTTTAAGGCAGTTTTGCGAGAAGAAGAAGAAGAAGCAGGTTTTTACATTTCTAATGCGTAAACAACAAAGGAGTTCACCAGCGCTATCTATAGAAGTACCGGAGGAAGATTAGAGACAAAGGAGTGGAATATTTAATTATCTCTCGGCAACGAGAGAGAGAGAGAGAGAGAGAGAGAGAGAGAGAGAGAGAGAGAGAGAGAGAGAGAGAGAGAGAGAGAGAGAGAGAGAGAGGTTATTACTTGGAATGGATTAAAGAACTTAGGAAGGTAAAAAAGTTTGAAAAGTTCAACAGGAGGAAAACATCGCAGTTGCACGATAAAAATAACAGTGAGGAGGTGGAAAGCACGATGGAAGAAAGACGATATGAACGGAGGTACAGTAAAAGGAATGAAAGAGGTTAAAGCTAGGGGCCGAAGGGACACTGCAAAGAACCTTGAGTGAGGCGTGCAGTGCACCGTGAGAGGTGCACCGACGACGGCGCTAACTCTGTACGGGGACGACGTTATTGACTTATTCATATTTGCGTTTCAGCTCACCAACAGAAATTGGCAAAAGATTTGAATTTTCTTTTGCTGAATGCCTAGGCGCTGTCCCTGTGAGAGAGAGTGTGTGTGTGTTAGAGGGGGGTGTTGGTAATAATTTCTTTACAGAAGAGCGCTAACCAAGAGAGAAAAATTCCTTCTGAAAGTAGACATTCATTCCGGCTTCGTTTTCACTCTCCCAGAGGAGAAAAGATCAGCCTAATCCTACTGCATCCAATGAAAGGTTTAGCACCATGAATTTAGTCTTAAACAAGGAACGGGGTGGGGAGTGGGGGGGATTACCAGGAGCAAGTAAAGCTGAAGGAGATGACAGCTAAGAGGAAACGGACCACAGAGAAAACGAAAGTGGGCTGTAAAAACGGAAAATATTGCCATTTTCTTTCGGTTGCGCCGCATACGGGTGCTGCACTACGAGCGGCCAGGATCTGCTGCAAACATAATCCGAAAAGTGGACTTGACAACTCTTGACGTTCGGGAATCTCGCGAAATGAGGTGATTAAGAGGCAGGTTAATCTTTGGCTTAGGAGAAGGTAATTAGTCAGACTGTCAAATCTGGTATTTCTGAAGGAAACCTTATTGAGCAATTTCTTGAGTAAGAGACAAGCAAGAATGTTCTTAATGAACGGACAACCGTTCTCTGCTAAGAAAAAAATTATCATAAAATAAAACGCACAGGAAAAAAACTTTGCCAGAATCCTGCTGACCTTTGGGTTCGGGCACCACATGCAACCCTGGGTTTGAATGCAAGCGTCACATCTTTCCTGTCGATGGCAGTTGGACTGAGCTCCCGCCAAGAGCGGCGTCAGGCACAGAACCAGCAGCGTCAAATAGGCTCCTCTCTTCCCGTTGCCTAAGTGGGCGGAGGCCATCTTGGACATACACCTGCAACAGAAGATGATAGTATGTTTTAAGAGACGAAGTTGAGAGAGAGAGAGAAAGAGAGAGAGATGCGGTATAGTTTCCGAACGTAATGTGATGTGCTAAAAATATTCAAACATTCTTCTGACAAGGCAGACTCTCGATACCTAACTGAACAACAACTGGTCAAATAATAAAAAAAAATTAGTCTGAGCAATGAAGCTCATAAAAAACTAATCAGCCATAAACAATATACACATATATAGCTACAAATAATATAGATATATATATATAGATATATTATAATAATATATATATATATATATATATATATATATCCAAATTACGAATTACTTTACTTCTAGATCAAATCTTTCTGTTAGTTTTTTCTCTCTACATGGAAGTTTGTCTTAAACTGCTCCTTTCCTTATCTCCATCAATATATCGCATAATTTTGCTTATTCCCAAGCCATATCTGTCCCATACACTCTGACTTGTGCTCTACTTGACTCGTATACAGTTTCTTATTTGACGTAGCCACATCTGCTTGTTCCCTTACATCTGTCACCGCGTCAAATGGCACCGTTTTCTCCACAGCCACTTTTCTATTATTCTTGAACGACCATCTTCCTTCAGTCTCTTCTATCCTGCTTATCTAGCTAGAAATAAGCAAGTAAAGATGACTATTTCTAAAATGAGCATTCTTGCAGTCTATTCTCAGGCTTATGAGAGGACATTTAACTAGCTATTAACAACGCAACGGCAGCATGCATTTGTCATAACTGTTACATAGTACTAGAAGAAATGGCAGTCGGAATAAACCTATACTCTGTTTTTTTTCCATCTGTCCATCCACCTGTGGTGTTTTTGTATGGTAACACTGCGTCCCGGGCTTTAAATAGTTACGCTATGTGTAAGTTTTAGGTAAATAAAAGGATATCTGGGTGTACATTTGCAACTGAAAAGTGTTTTAATAATTTACTGTATGCGAATTACACCGTTAATATTCGAAATAGGATATTATTATAATTGTTGAATGTAAGCTGAATGTAACTATCCAAAGCCCGGGACGCAGTGTTACCATACGCAAACACCACAGGCGGATGGACAGATGGAAAAAAACCGAGTATAGTAACAGCTCCCTGTCCTCAAGTGATGGAGGCGACGAGAATGCGCATTCTCACTGACTTATCACTGCCTGGTGTTCCAGAACACGTTTGGGGGACGTGATTATCTCGTGCATGAAAAGTCTTACAAATGGATGCGAGTAGCGAACGGGCATTTTAAGCCCGCTTTTGATTATGTGCATCAAAGGCTTTTTCAGTTTTTTTTTTTTTTTTTTTTTTGCATATCTAAGATTAGATGGTTAGAGTTTGGAAAAAAAAAACCATTTCAAAACAACATGATTAATGTTGTGAGGACTGGAGTGAGACCAGGAGAAATGCTTACTGTTGTTGTTTGAGATTAAGCTGACCTTGTGCCAGCACGGGCTCTTGCTCCTAAAAGCCCGTAGTTTTATTGGCCAGAAACGGACATATATAAGGAGGCTGTGCGGACGGAATTGTAGTGTCCATCACGCGTACATACGAAAAAAGGGAGCGGACCTCCGCTGTGATTGTGCTTTCTCGAAACTACAAATATACATATAATTAAGCGAACAGGATGTGTAAGTTTATGATACATATATGAGCGGAAAGGCAGCAAACCGCTCTACATTTTGGTATATGTAAAAACGAAGTATATACATTTGGAGGACGAACATTTCGGTGGAAATGTCTTCCTTACAATGTGATCTCATGATAAGCTCAAGTCACTACAAACGTGTCTTGGAGAGATCGTATATCGTGCTTCAAAAGCTGGTCTTTCTACTGAAAGATAATACATAATGCTTCTAAGTTATAAGTTCATCCTTCGTCCAGTTTATTAAAGAATCCTTTTTGCTTTATCCATCCTTGTTTGAAACATTTCTCTCTTATTTACGGTTCCTCAGTTTTCATTCCTTCCATAGCAGGTTGGTTCACATTGCGCTGGCATCATTCCAGGATACAAATAAGAGGTCCAGTTTGGACCTCTGGACTTGGTTCTGTCAACCAGAAATGGCCACCTAAGAGTCTGTTTTTCTACCGATATTATGTCGGTCATTGTTCCACTAAGCCTAAAGACAGGCCCTCTTTCTTTCAGCCAGCCACGTACTATGCAAGACTCAAAATCAGTAGCCCTATCAAATGGGGCAGGCAACTTACAATAAATAACTTGCAACAAATCAAATCAGTCACTCAGAAGGAATATATCTGCGACTGTTTTTTCCCCTTTGCTGCAAATCTTTGGATTTTTCCACCTTCCTTTTTTTCCCTGGCACATGTAGACTTCCAACCTTAAAGTGGCGGTCCTTCTGACACTTCCTTAATGGATAAGCCTCATTCCTTTTACACTCCTCTCATTCTTCTCCCCCGTTTTCTTTAGGGGTCTGATAAAGTAGGGCATTGACTGGCCGACTCAGTATGGAAAGAACTCGAAAATTACCAATAATATTTTAGAGCAAACCGTTATAAACTTCTGAAAATATCGCTGATAGATTCAAACTCGTTTTGACTAACGTGAACGTGAAGCTTTAATGTCAAAATTATCACTGAAAGATTCGACTTAAGTTTTAGAAATGATTTTTTCCCCCTTTTTTATGACCACGGTTTACTCTTCGTACTACATTAATTGCCGCGAGCACTTTGTCCTGTTTCAACGAGGGTCGAGATGGAGCAAATAAACCGCATCGACACCGAGAGCATCTGTTGAAAACGAACGTGATATTTGCACCATCGGGAGAATTAGCCCAAAGAGTATTAACATCCAAACGTGAGTGACTCACAGAACTTGTTTTTATTAGTAGTTTGTCTTGTAGTATTAAAAAAATAATAAAAAAGGAAGAAGAAGTTAACAGTAGCATCAATGATGAACGAAAGCCGAATCCAGGCTAAAAGGATGAATTTGGCTGTTATTGTTAACATTTTTTAAGAGCCATCTTATCTTAGAAAAACGGCCAAGAACTGGGCATAGTACATAAGCAAACTGATTTGCTTTCGCTGACGATATAAACCCAAGACTTTGCTCTAAACGATACCAACATAAAATAAGACTTCTGCTTTTACAATATTTCGCAAAAGTTTCTGCAATACTCACCCGAAATGCGCTGTAGGGTGTCTTTAGTAGGTATACCGTATACGAAATGGAATCTCACCATTTATACAAATCACATAAAAACATACATATTAAATATCTTATAGTGTTTGCAAGCGTAAGGATTTGAAAATGGATGTTGGCCGCTTGGCTGTTGATAGTAAGGCGAGAGAAGAGGCTAGTTAGTCACAGAAAAGGCCACGTACAATTTCTGCAAAATGGTCGAAATAAAATGGCAGCACAAGGTGAAATATATGACGAGATTGTTGAACCAACTCTCCTTCAAGGACGTCCAAAGCAGTTGTGGACGTTAAATGCGAATGGGTGAAAAACGCAGTAGCTGCTGAAAGTGGCTTTTGCAAGGAATGTGTGGAATATATTGGTCCAAAGGTCGAGCAATGCAGCGGTGAAAGAAGTTTTGCACCGGTGAAAAATATAGATAAGAGTGTACTGAGGCGATCTGACCATATGGCGAGACTGAAAGGTGATAAGGAGGTTGGGGGAAGGGGGGGGGTGAGGGGTCAAAACTCAAAAGTGCTGAAAATAAGGAGAGAGAGAAAGAGAGAGAGACCAGACACTTTAGGGCTGGAATGGGTGGGATACATGTTGCAAGATCTAGACTCTTTGGAATGTAAAAGTCTTAGCGCAAGGGTATGCAAGTAAAATCAAGTTCAATGGCACACTAGTACTTGTAAAAGCTCTTTACGCGATGCTTGGCCAAGTATGGTTTCGAAGCATGGTACTGAAGCTGTGCTCGGAAACTGCTCGTGTAGACAGAAACGCTAAAACACCCAAAGTCTACGGAAACAAAGGCCTACACTTCCTGGACAGTTACCAGTGAGCTGGATATTAGCGTGTTTCGATACAATGCCTCGACTGATCGTCAAACCCATACCAACCTACTATACTGTACATACATATACATACGTACACATATGTGTCTATGTGTGATGTGTATGTATATTTTTGTACAGTATATTGGTCACGAATGTCTTTTGCTTCAAACTAACAGTGTTCTGTTAAGTTTAAAAGGGCCATACAACACTAAGACAAAACCATTTAAATATTTGTAATAGGATCAATTCGAAAAGTTTAGAGATCATTGTGACATTGTATACTACATCTGGTAAAAGTGACCAGTAGATTCTGTAAACACTATTCCCACTTAAACCACGACAAACGCTAAGAGAGAGAGAGAGAGAGAGAGAGAGAGAGAGAGAGAGAGAGAGAGAGAGAGAGAGAGAGAGAATGAACGTGTTTTTTCCCATTCTCTTTAATGATCATATGCACTTTTTCCCTCAGGGGAGTGATCCAGGATTTTAACTAAGCTACACCATTGCCCTTTTCCTCCAAGATTGTGACCCTCTGCAATCGAATATTTACCTGTAAACAGACCCAAACAGACCCCAACAGACTTTTCATGAAAAGAACCAAAGTGTCATTCCCAAGGCTGCTCTAGACCCCTAAGACGCTCTTCTCTCAGGTGAATCGAATCCGGTAACTCGCTTTCATAGTCTAAGGACTGTGTCAATAGGTAGGTATGGCGAATTTTTCCCAGAAGTCTTAATGTCTCAACATATTTTGACTAATTGATTGAGTTTTGTCTGGCATGGGGACTGCCAAGATAGTTTTAAAAAAATGTACGAGAGTATATTTGACGGTACATATTGTAATGAGATAATTATGATGAACCCAATCTCAGGATGTACTCTTATCACGTTAAAAATTAGTCTCCACCAACAGACGGGTTATAGGCTATATCCCTCCAAGATTTATCCAGACGGACAAAAACGTTGTATTTCATACAACACACACGATGCAAAAAACCATCAAAATCAGTGATAAAAAAAAAAAAAAAAAACAGGCAAATTATGTTTCCCCTTATCTTATGTCCATGGTATTACAATTCGAAATTGCTCCCCTTTCCCGATAACAATGAAAAAAAAAAAAACGGGTTACAACAAACACCATTTATCTGTGGGGAACACCCCTTTCAAATTTTTACGGAAAAAAACTCGACGGTTTGCTACTGCTGTTCGCGTTCTTCAATAAATCACTCTGTAATAATTACAAAAAACTGCAAACTAACCTTTGTAATTTTTGGATGAGAACAGCAGAAGCTATTTTTGATCTATACGCTCCAAATATAATGCGGTGCACGTTTATCCTCTCTCAACAAAGACATGTAATCACCTTTTCCACTCAAGAGTCAAATCACGACTGGATCCGTGAATCGTGACCGAGTCCGACTGACTGTGAATGAGTCAACTGCCGGCAGTGTCACTACTCTAGTAGTAGTAGGGATTAGCCATGTGAATGCTCAGTCAGGATATCACGACGACTTAACAATTGTTTCTATACACCGGCTCCTCCGTTTCTCCTTTTCTGGTTGTTTTTCCTGTCTGTTGTTGCGTTCTTTGGCAGTTTTCGTAATAAAATTATCCGAAAAAAGTAGTATCGTTTTCAATGTCATTTTATCTTCTCAAACACGAATTGCTTTTACCGCCGTCCCCATTTAAGACGGGGTTTCGCCACAAGAGGTTTTCAAAAAGGTTCCCGTTCCCGAGTTGTGCGTAGATGGCTGACGAAGAATATTAAAGTCTTCTGAGAGAGAGAGAGAGAGAGAGAGAGAGAGAGAGAGAGAGAGAGAGAGAGAGAGAGAGAGAGAGAGAGAGAGAGAGAGAGAGAGAGAGAGAGAGAGAGAGAGAGAGAGAGAGAGAGAGAGAGAGAGAGAAATGTAAAGTTAATTATTAAATACATTATATATAAAGTTAATATAATTCAAACCAAACAGTCATACCCGTTTAATACTGCCATATATCGAATAAAATAACTTACTTGAAAACCGTTCTACCTACATTCAGCGCAAGGTGAGCGAGTGTAATCCAATTTACCAGTATACTCAGGGTGAGTGTTAATAACTTTTACTTGATATGCACGAAGGATAATGTAACTGATAATTAAATGCCGGTAATATTGACTTTCCTAGCTATCACGATAAATTATTTTTAGTGACAAATGTATTTGTAAATACACTATACAAGTGTGCACATACAGAGGAATACATATATCCCTGTGCATATTTCAAATGTCATTATTTTTGGGAAAAAAGACATTTTACATCGCGAGGTCTTAGAGCATATGATCTGATTATCTGTTCGTTGTAATTCTTATAGGGGTTGACTTTTCTCAAAGAACGTTATTCATACTACTTTCAGTAATGGACATTTACATCTAAATGTTCTCGAATATTTTTGAAAGGCATCTAGTATAGCTTTGTTTATTTGTTCATCATTTTATAATGCAATATAAAGTGTCCTTAGTACTTGTTCATGGTGTTTTTCCTACTAACCTCAGTATTCATTCTGCCTTTAGTAATCGTCAACTAGTTTTCTGATTTATGTTTCAGTGTGGTGTCAGCTATCTATTCGTTGACCTCCAGTTTCTAAAGGATAAATCCTTAGAGGGATGTTTCAATACTATAACGTTTTCAAGTCAGTTTTGAATAGAAAAAAACTTATTAAATTCAGTAGCCAACAAGGTAGTCAAAAATTGATCAGGGTTGGATGATCTGAATTCTTCACTTATGCTTTGGTTCTTATTGTAAATAACTTCAATGTTGCATATTAGGTCTGTTCTTTATTCTTGAGAAGGTACCTTAAACGAATTTACATTAACGCCATTGTGGAAGTTCTTTATAATAGAGATTATGATGATTATTCATAAAAATTCGGCTACAAAGACGTGCACTGTTCGACTTTCAGCACTTTAGGATAGTGAAAAGGGGAGTTTGAGTGTTTGGACAGCAAAACTGAAGAAATGGTTGAAGCTAGGGGCTGAAGGGATGCTGCATACAACCTTTAGTAATTATATGTACACAAGTCATTTATCTAGGATAGCCTCCAACACTGCAACGAGACCTTCAGGGAATTAATGTTATTTTTCCACAACTAGTAATTGTCCTTATCCATCCTCAGTAACTTAGGGGCATCAGTTTCATCATAATTGAGCCCAGCAATGAGGGGATGGTTTGATATAACACTTTTCCTGCTTAGCAACATCAGATACTAAGATTTTTGGTGATTATAAGCCATCCATCCCAACCCTCCTTCAGGTTCTAAACACAATCAGGTCTAAGTTCAGTAAAGGATCAATCCTGATGGCAAACAAAAGTAAGTATTTGTAATAAGGAGCTAGGAGTCAGGATGTTGAAAAAAAATAAATAAATAAATAAAAGAAAAAAAGTAAGGGGCTGCACAGATAAACTTTAAACTTTATCTAAAAATTTCACTAAATCACTTTCACACTCCATCAACACATAACGATGTTTTCCAAACTAATAGAATGAAACATTCATGCAAAACCATACCTGAAATGTTATGACATTATTATTAACATTAACAGACTGTTTATTCACGGTTTTATCATTCTTAGCTCTCACAGAAATGGCTCGAAGGGTCAACAAATAAATCAGGTCGTTTAATAAACCATCTTGAAAACTTGACAAAAGGATTAACTGAAAATGTTGAAAATTCTTGACACAATTTCCATTATATACTGTTAGGTGAACATTGGACAGTCACATCAAACATGTTGGATTAGTACAAAGCAACTTGAGCATCTTTCCACACAAGTACCGAGTTGTTCTAAACTGAAGTCAGCCATATGTTAATGTCAGGGTATAACAGTACTGTATCCAACAAAAGAAAAAATTAACAACATACGTATTGAGCAATTTAGTCATTCAAGCACATACACAAAAAAACGAGTTGGTAAAAAATTAACAATCAATGCTACATTATCTAATCCAATATCATCTCTATGATGTTCCATAATCAATAACATTCAAAATGAAAACTTCAGCCTCCAAGAAACATAATTTTGGTTATGAATGAGGCAATCTCTTTACACATGGTTGCAAAACATGATAAGGATCCATCAGTTTTATATTTATGCCACTTCATGTAATTTATGGAAAGCATATTGATCTGTGGGCAAGAGCATTTTTTCTACATAAATTTTCAAATGGTTCTCAGGTGCTTCTAGAATCACTGAAAACTACAAACTTTGTGGGTCTGTACTTTTAATCATCTTAACAGCAAAGATTGCCAATAATTCTGCTGTGAAAACTGAGGCTTTATTGGGGAATGAAAATTTAGAATATCTACCTGGAGAAATTGTAGTTGGACCTATCTGTATATGCATTTATATACTACGAATAATTTTGTCAAATGAAATTTTTTGATAAAATTAATTTGAAATCTAGGCATCATTTAATAAGAAGGAAAAGAAGGAAGCTTTATTGCTAATTGGATTATTTAATTTAGAATGAAGTAGAATAGAATATAAAATTCATGTCAAAGACCAAGCACTGGGACCTATGAGGCCATTCAGCACCGAAAGGGGAATTAACAGTTTGAGGGTTAGAAAGGTGAATAGTCTATACAATAATTGTTAAGGGTAAAAGTCAGATGGAAGATAGAATATGAATGCAGGTACAGTAACAGGAGTGAAAAGTTACAGCTAAGGCCCAAAGGGACACTTCACAGACCATTAAGTAGGCCTACAGTGTACCACAAGGGATTGTCCATTTAGATTTAATATCAATGAATCAACTATCTCTAAATGGGAAATGGATGTGCATATTTACTTATGAAAACATTCCTCTGTTGAATCATTTTTGTTATATGATTCCAATTTGCATCTTAAGAGCTCTTTGAATACTTACAAGACCATAGTGTGCAGATAATGGTGGTTAATACTTTTAGTTTGCAATGACTGGTTTGTTTACAAATATCCAAAATTGATGCAGTATCAGTTTTCGACAGTACGATAGTTCTTTGAGGTAATCCTATCTCCTTCCAAATATCTTGGTTGACCACCTTGGTTGCTTTTAAAGCATCATTCACCATCGCAGCTCTCTTGAAAAATGACAAATTTTAAATTAATTTGTATTATTCATAACTAACAACCCTGTGGTCTTAACGTAAGGAAAAAATTCTCTAGCACCTGCTGGAGTCTGATTAAAAGAGTACAAGGATTTTAGTTACATTGGGAGCTAGCCAAGATGGCGGAAAGGTGGGGGGCATAGCCATCCTGCCTTAAACCATCCCACATGTTTCTTTTTGACTGCCTTCATAGCAGATTGTGCTGTTGCCCTCTGTATGCCTGTACAGTGGACCCCCCGTATATTCGCATTCTCCGGATTCGCGGACTCACACATTCGCGGATTTCTCTTGGGGACGTTTCCCCACATTCTTCTCGGAAAATTTGCGCATTCACAGTATTTTTCTATGAAAAATATCCACAAATTCCTGTTTTTTTTATCAATTTCATCATAAAATGCACTTTTTGTGATAGAACTATTAAAAAATCAAGTATAAAAATTTTTAGTGGGTTTTTCTTGAGTTTTAACTAACAAAATAGGCGGTTTTTAGCATTTTTATAGGGGTTCCAAACATTCGCAGGTTCTAACTATTCACGGAGGGGTCTGGTACGCATCCCCCGCGAATACGGGGGACCATAAGTTCAGTAAGGCAGCTCTTCATATCAGTCACCTGGTGATTATTATTACAGAATCCAACCTTCAACTGTTAATGTTCATAAATGTTGACTTGTGTACTTCCACCGTAAATATCAAATGCAACAAAGTAAGCACTGCTAGCAAATAAAAACAAATTTAATAAATGCCTCACTTTGGAATCCTCAGCACATGACAGCCTTCAACCACAACCTAATTTCAAATGGTGGTGATATACACATATGAAAAATACTCACGAGTATATCAAGCAAGTTTGATCTAGATGAACAATAAAGCTTTTCCTTTATTTCCCATTTCTTTCCCTTTTAATAATTTAAACATGAATTGGTTTTAATGGAACCTATGTACTGATAAACTTTAAATAAATACTGTATATATAAAATCTCAACTACATTCCTTTCTGATGAATTTTATCCCAGCATCATCACCACATATTGGTACCAGTAAGAATGGGGTATGTAAAACTATGGCCTGCACTTGAGTGAGGACAAAGCACTAATATTACGTCACTATAGAGCAATGAACAGCTATAAATGTATAAGTGAACAAAAAGATCTATACAAAAATTGGTGATCAAATGAAAAGCATACCTCACTACCTTGAAAAATATTATAATGAAATTTATACAACAAAAATACACTGCAACAGGGTAATATAAATACAGTATACATTTTGAGAAAAGCAAGTTTATATAATATACTGTAATGTTGAAATTTTTAACTCCCCCCAAAAAACTGGTACAGGTATTTCCCTGTAAAAAAAAAAAAAAAAACTAGTGAAACTGATATGACAATTAGGTGAATTAAAATAGTTTTAAATTTATAAATGTTAGTTCTAGTGCACAGTTAGTGTTAACATAGTGTTTTATGAATTCCAGCATAAAACCAGATGCTGGTTTCAAAAGCACTAAAAAGCTGATAGGTGGGAATAAATATTAAAATAAATTAAATTCAAAGCCTAAGGGTTAAAATTACAATGAGCAAAAAGTTAGATAAAAACAAAGTAACTAAAGAAATTAATGCCATGCTATCTACATGTATTTCTCTAATACTGTAACAATATGTATTAGATTTAAATTACCTAACAGTTCTCTAAATAAATGAATTTTTCTTCAGTGCTCAATTTTGATAGAAAAAATTTGACTGAAACACTGGGTGTAACCAACAAATATTAACCTAGCAAGAAGGATGCTGTTTTAGCAAAGAGTATAGGTCTGACACTATAAAATTCCAAGGAACTTCAAACAAAGAATACAAACTAAGTTCTGGTGATAAATATATTTTATACTTTTGTTAAAAAACTTCAGAACATACACATATACTTTAAGTATAAAATTGATAACAGGCTTAAGACCAATACATAATTACTCTTAATCTCAGGAGATGACAGTTTGGAATAAAACATAAAAAAAAAATTCCCAGAAAAGGAAAGGGTTCCCTTGCAATAAGAGAGTATGTATTCCCTACAATATACGTACATTTCTGTTCACTTAAAAGTTTGGTTTTAGAGAACTTCCATTTGTTCTGATATCTCCACAGAACTAACACTCCATGTGAACAACCATTAGATCTAAGCTCTTGACTTTGAAACTTCCACTTAGCAGTCATTCCCACACATGACAAAATGTAAAGATTAATCTTATAAATGCAATAGCAATTCACAAAGAGGATCAAAATCACTACATACTATACATTATCTCACTTAACCAGGGTTTATGCAATTCAGAGCTGCACTGACCTTTGATATGCAATTATTGGACTTACTCTTTTAAGATTAATAGCAAACAAGTAAATAGTGATGTCTTCTTAAGACAAATAGTAAACAAGTGATAAATGATGTGTAAAGTGTATCACCTAAAGCTTAGTTGGGTTCCTCATGACTTAATATCAAAGAAATGTCTTGAAAACAAAAAGCCTACAGGTACTTCCCTGGAGTAACAATTTTCATAGTCATGACACTCCTAGATCAATAAAGAGAATATCATTATGAAAAGTCAATAATGCTTCAACTTATTTTCAACCTTCCCATTAAAGCAGCTGTTCAGTCACAATGGGTTCTTCTCAAGGCCTTCCTTTCAACTATCTATCACTCTCATCTACTTTTCATCGTAAATTTTTTAGCATTCTTGATGTCCTAGGCAGTTTAATTACTGCTATCCAGTAAACCATATGAAAAAGCATTGGGGTTGTATTTTACATCGAGAAATGTATCAGAAGCAATCTTTGAAATGGCGAACAAATTTAGTAGCTCTGAAAAACAAAAAAGGAAAACAAATGGCATCTGAATAAAATCAGAAAAATCCTATAAGACCTACTATGCAGAAAGGACATGGAAAATGAGCTTACCTTTTATAGCTAGGTATAATAGGTAGAAGAGGTATTATTTTTTCTTTTTCTAAATGTAGTACACAAACAGCTACAAGTTTATCCATAAAAACCAGTTCCAGTGACACAGTCCACTTAAAAGACCACCACTAACACTGACATAAAAATGATCAACCAAATTTCCTTTAAAATAAGAACTTCATCACTTTACCAAGTAATTCTATATTACGTATCATGAATTAACTTCTACTGTTCCTGTACCTCACTAAGAATAAAAATATAAGCAAGGTAAAGAGAAAAAGACTTTTAAAATTGCAAGCTCACTAAAGAAACAAAATACCCAACTAGGCCAACTGGGTCTGGTGTCTAATCCTTCCCCACAATGCATGTGGATCATCATCGCTCAACATATCTAGACTAATAAAACTACAAAATGACCTATATCTCTCTGTACCCACAATCAAATATGAACAGAAGTTCATTAGGGAAGTTCAAAATATCACTGAAATTTAACAATATAATTTTGATTATGAATGACAGCATCTCTTTAGAGATACTGGTTTCAAATTTTATTACCCATTTTGTAATGTTTCTACTCAAAGGAACTAAGAATTTTACTTGCCTCCATATTCATACTTTCACGACAATTTATCATGATCCCCTGTAAAGGAGAGAGATGGAGAACAATACTATACATTTGCACTTCCTAAAAACAACCAAATAGCTCACTTCTTTGTTACAATATTCTGTACTTCAGCTCTGTAAATCTCATTCTTTATATTGTTTACCATCAGTCAAAAACAAAATGAATTCTAAATTGAAAGAGAACAAGATCTGTCTTCTTTAAAACTTCATCCACTTTGGTCTAGTTGGACTATTTAAACAAAAAAATTTCAGCATGAGGACCAAAACTAAGATAAGAGTGACTGCAAGACCAAATATTTTCAGTGACACTGTACACTCTTTTGTGTAACAAACATCAAAATGATAATCACTAAGATAAAGTGAGGCTAACTGTGCAAAATTCTCAGATAAGAATAAAATTCTGTACCTCTTCTGAAACCTTAACATAGTTATCATATCCAAAGGAAAAATATAGTTCTCAAATAAACAAAAAAAAAAATACAAAACTCCTAAAATTCTACTTAGCAACAAACCCACAGGAATCTGTGGATCACGACTAATGTAGAGATGTTGCTTTGATAACAAAACATTCTACTTGTTTAGTGGCCCCTAGAATAAGTATTCAAATACCATTTGAGGCCATTAAGAATGTCCATTCATAGCACAAATTAATTAATGGTTCTACTGAATAACACATTCAGTTACCAATAATGTATACATTTCATATTATATATTAATCATAAATTTTAAATAAATCATGAAAATCAATGTTCTACTTAAACATTTTTGGCTCTTAATACCATACAAGCTTCCTTCTCCCATTTTGTACAGAATATGCAGTTACTGCATAAACCACAGGTAAAATCCATGCCTTCCCCTGACCTCAGAAAAGATTAAGTAAGGAAATGAACCTATAGCTCACAGCCACTACAAGGTATATTATAATTTACAACTAAAAATTAAATTTTAACTTTCAAAAGAAGATTCTAAGTTAATTCTTTTTTGTACATTAAAGTTGTAAATATAAAAAAATGTTAGTAGCTATATTTTAGCACATTCAAATAATAGAGCTTCAACTGCCTTGAAAAGGAGTAAAAGTTTGGATAACTACTACATACACTACTTAAATAATTGTTACAAAATACCCTCTACAAAAACGAGTTGACCACTGCCAGTGGGGTAGTCCTAGCAGAACAGGAATAGAAAAGAAGAATGGGAAAAGTTTGGATCATAAAAGCCCTAAGTAAATTACCAACTCTCTACCAAACATATCTGGAACCTAGTGAGAAACAATATAGACAGCTTCTGTATCAAGTCAAATACCTTCATCAAACAGACTGTACTGAAGGCACACAGATACATATTACACATGTATTTACCTTCCACATACAGTACCTATATTAAAATATTTTCAGAGATAAACTGTCCTTAAGGGAAGCAATATTTTCAATATTAGGAATGTGACCTTAAGCCTGATGCTGCCAGTTAAAACATCACAGACAAATTAAGATAAAACAATAACTGTACATTATATATAATACAATGCAAGTCACTAATTCTACTGAATTCACTGAAATTGTATGGTTGGTGTGCTGTCACAAAATTTTCTCTGCAAAAGCAAATACTGAAGTGTCACGAGTCCCTCTCTATCTGCGTTACAAAGCGTAATTGCACTTGCATGCAATTACAACACTGCAAACTGCACTGTCAATTAGGCAATCACACTAAGAAGACATGTATCTTGCAGCGCCTCTCACTGTGACAAAGTCATGCAAAGGACATACCAACAGGTTTAAACCTTATTAATGAAATCACAGTTCTTTCTATTAAAAGTCTTCTAACAGTAATTCCTCTAGTCACTGTAGCTATAATTCTTTCACATAGTTAATCTGAGATAAATTCACATCATCAAAACTAATAATCCCATAACCCCTGCCTCCACCATACTACTGTACATGTTAAAAACTAAACTGATAGTACCTCATAGCTAACAAGCAGTAGCTGTAAAATTTATTTCGATATTTTTAAGAATAAACATCATTCAACCATTTTTTTTCACTACAACCTTTGAAGAATCCAAAATATTACTAAATCACTCCTTTTTGAAGTAAAGCATCACTCCATGTGAGAACTCGGTAGTAATATCCACATGATGGACTGTGGATCACTTATCACAGTTTAACAGCAAATATTTATGGGTCTGGAGCTACAAAATGAGATTTTATTTTAACATTTCTACTATGTGAACTTTATCTCCTGACCTTCAAAACTTAATGTTTTAAACTTTAATATTAAAAATCAAACACTCAATCTTCACAGTCTAATGGAATGGTAGATGAACAATCAACCCATTAAAAATGGGTAACCCTTAAAGAGGGGAAATACATTTTAATACATCAGTTAGTACTTTGTCTTGTCCAGTCACTCATAACACACAAGTGGTTTCTGTATTAAAGAGATCATTTGCAAGCTAAAACTACCTGAAGACTTCAAGAGGAATACCACATTTGCAAGTTCATTGTCTCACACATTATTACAAGTAAGAACAAGTAATTAGGACAAAAAAAAGTGATAAAACTTGACCAGCAACTATTGTACTACTGTAACAATATAAATAAAAATTCAGATTCAACAACAAAATAAATTAAAAATACAAACACTTTACAGTTGCTGCACCATGGCTCTCAATCTACGTCCATCTCAAATGAGAGTTTGAATTTTCACTACATTGTATGAAATAAATAAAATTTTGTTAAAACTGCTAAATTCCAGTAGCAGATTCAATGAAAATGCTGTAGAGTCTGTTCAATTAAGGGCAACTGTAAATGTTTTTATCTTAAAATTAAAACCACAGCTAGCTTCGTGATAGTCTAAAAGTATAAAGTTCCATTGGTAATAGAGACAATGGGTATGACTTTGTCATGTCTACTCCTTCGTACATCATGGAAAGAGACATCTGGTGAACTTGTTCATTAAACATATTTGGAAAGAGATCCACTAACTGTACCTGGAAATAAAAGAGGAGATAACTGTCTCACCAAGATTCACTTTGGCATCACAAAACAAAAATTAAAAAAAGAACATTAACTGTTTTCATACACCCCATTCCTTATTCAAGAGAAAATTATCTGCTGGCTGGCAGCACTATGTGTGCCCTCCACAGATTCTCAGGTTCCCAGCATAAAGGAGCTTCACTTTTCATGTACAGGTAGTCCCGGTTATTGGCGGGGGTTCCATTCCCGGGGTTGTGCCAATAAGCGTAAACTGCTATTAACTGAAACTCAGTGATTTAGACAAGCGCCCATAAACCGGATTGCCGATAACCGTGGACTGCCTGTAGTCTCGTCAATTTACTGTGAAAAATTTGTAGTGTTGGGAGGAAGAAATTAAATCTTCTAAGTAATTGGTCATATGAGCAATTTACAATAGTTTATACAAAATTAATTCATTTTGTTTCATACCAAACCCATTACTATTTAAAATTAGCCTGCATTGCACATTAGAGAGGAAGGATAAAGCTGATAAAGGATCCTAGAATGGATGACTGGGTCAAAGAATCCATCTAAGCACTTCTGGAACTGAGATAAGCAATCAGAACGAGACTAAATGAAATACTAGGGAGTCATAACCATAGAGTTACAACCCTGAGTATCACTGCAAAAATGATGATTTTCCTAATTTCAGGATCACAGGGTACTTTGAAAGAAAAGTGGCAAAAGACAAATCATCGTGTAGAGGAGAATGTTTCTGGACAGCCCACATCTTGAAGAATCCCAATGGAAAAAGAAGAGAATGATGAAGATAAGGAAATGAATCTGCCAATTCTAAACTGAAGCAATTGCAATACGTTTGTCCTAGAGCTGCAACAACTGCTGATGAGTGGATTTATCGGCATGTTCAAAAAGCTAACAAATGCCTGTCACTTACATATAACCACAAAATATGGAGTTGATATCTAGGTTGCACTTAAAGAACAAAAGTAGGAAAAGCTTTGATTGGGTAGACACTGAGATGGGAAGGTAAAGTGTACTATTGTTTGATAAAGTAACCTGAAGTAGCATCTTTGCTATAAAGGGAAGACTTGTTGAATTCCACTCCTGGGACAGTTTTACTTATGCAGAGATTAAGGAATTCATTAAACTGACTTAAAGACATACATGCCAGACGAATTCCACATCAATATAAAGTTCAATGACAGCTTGAATTAAAAGTTTGCCTGGAAGTTTAGCAAGACTCTTCACGACTAACAAAAGAACCTATACGTATAGCATATATTTGTAATCTACAGAGTTCCCTCCTGGGAAATTTGTAGATGGACAAGAAAATTCATTCCTGCTTGCTTCTGACATCTGAATTTCAGGTGTACATATCAGTTTTATTTTCCTTTTCCTCATATTCATTTATTTATCACCTTTTCCTATCATATTCATTTATTTATCACCTTTTCCTATAACCCTTTCTCTGCAGATGGATTTCCTTTTGGAGCCCTCTTGCATTTATAGTCTGTTGACTCTGTCTATAAGAGTTTTCAGCTGAAGATTTACAGAAAGAAAGTACAAAATGAGGAATTAACACAATATTCCTTGCTTTTGTTCAAAGAAGGCCCTGAATTGGAAGGAACACTGAGGAACATTTGGTCCCACCCTGTTTCCTGATGTACGCCAGGGAGGTTGTGTTGTCCGAGAACACAGCTACTACTTTGCCTCTTACCACATGTTCACAAGCTTTATACTCAACCAGACTGATAAGAGTTCAAAAATGTTCATGTGAAGCGACTTTTCTTTCAATGATAATCCTGACATCTCTATATGTGCCAGAAAGGCATCCAAGCCTGTTACTGAGGCATCTGAAGACAACACGAGGTCTGGGTTCCTTACTTTCAACAAGAGACCTAGCTGAAACTTCAAATAATCTGTCCACCATTCTACAGTCTCTCAAAGTTTTATCAGCACTGTACCCATCGTCAAGTCTGGTAAGACTTACTGAATCCCATGCATATTTATCTACTCATCTCTCTGTGGAGAGGCCTGAAAACTACAAGTCTCTTCATCCCCAGATAGACAACTGACATGTCAGAAATAGCAATGACTTTGACCTGTTGATGAGAATGCTCAAAGAATGAGCTAAAGTAAAAAATCTTTGGCCCTTACAATCCATTTGTAAGAACTGGCTAGGACTAGCTAATCATTTAAATGGAGCATAACTAGGAACTGAAAAGTTGACACCAACCCCCTATGAGAGTTAATACTTTCATTAACACTTGCAGTTCTGTACTTAGCCCAAAACACACAGTCTTGAACTGTTACACTTTCTCTGCAAAACAAAACAATGGTACTTGGGAGACAGAGGGTTTATCATCACAACAAAATAAGTGTCCTGCTGTTCCACTGAATAGTCACCAGAACTGTGCTGGAAGACTCCATGGAATAGAGTCAGCTGAATGAACTTGCTGAGGTTAGAGGCATCCAACACTGATCTCCAACCACTGGACACTTTTTGAACAAGAAACAAGCAATTGGAGAAAAAATCCACAGTTATATATGGGTACACATATTTATTTAAAAATAAATCTCTACAGAGATTTTGGGAATCTGTAAAGATTTGTTTAAATACTTATATGTACTTTATGAAGCTGTGACATTCCTGTATATTGCAAAGCAGTGTGGTGTTCAGTGCTGGATGATGTTTGCTCAAATGATTAAGTAGTGACACACCAGCGCGCAGGTATAATTAAAAGTACGATAACCTTGTCGCTTAACTCGAGCCATGAGACCAGATATGTTGAATCTGCATTTCAATTTGGAGACTTCTAGAAGGAATTTCTAGCCCTAACTAGTAGTTTGCAGGTGAGACATTGAGGCTTGTGAGATCATTTGTGTATACCTGTGTGCCTTGAGCTTAGACTTTACGTGAAATAATATTTTGTTCTGCTTTGGGCTGTGATATACCCAGAATGTTTGGACTCAAACAATCGCCTGAATGGTGAGTTTTAGAAAGGGACATTAATTGCCCTATTTTCTATTTTTATTCTGTCATTGACTGCATTTTTTTTATCTTGTACCATTTCTTTATTCTGATGTGAAAACATAACATGCCCAGGACTAATGTTTCAAATCTATGAGCATGAATGGCATCTGTATGCCATGTAGGACAATTATGGGCACAATTATGAACTTAGTAGAATTTGGCTGTTGTGAGGATATAGCCAACTGAGAATGACACAATCGACTTAACAATGGAAAGAATTTGTGGTGACAGTGCAGAGACACGAGATGATTTCGTTGGTGTTTCATGGTGCAATGTTTTTGCAAAATAATTTATTTGCTTGTATTTTTAATCATTTTCATTATGATTGGTTACCATAATTAACCCAGTTCAGATTTTGTTTTTGTAGGATAAACATTATTTTTGTAAAGGGGATTAGAGAGAGAGAGAGAGAGAGAGAAGAGAGAGAGAGAGAGAGAGAGAGAGAGAGAGAGAGAGAGAGAGAGAAAATGACTTCTCGACCGGTAGCTACGAGATGCCAACTGGACTTCAGGTAAGGAATACCCCAGGCGAGTTGGGGGTATAACATATGTACCCATACCTTACTGTGGATTTATTTATCCATTTCGAGACTCATGCTACTATGAGTACCTTTTAAATATGCGATTGAGAAGCCTGGAGAGGCTTCTGAAACTGGCTCTATGACCCTCTGCTCTAACCAATATTTGAATTCCTCTTGCAAAACTAGGAACTTTTCCTAAGTCTTGCCAGACACTCCTAAAGGTCTGCAGATGGACTTCTACCCAATTCTGAGAGCTGCAATGCCTAATTCTTTCTAGCATTGCAAGAACTCTTTTTATGAAAGCCTTCCATGGATCCTCAAAGGGGCTCAGATGAAGAGGCTGGAGAAACCTGGGAAGAATGGCTGAACCTTCAGGAACAGGAGCAGGTTTCTTCATTGGTGATTTCCAGGACTGGATAAAAACTCAGAATTTTCCTGATTGTCCACATTCCCCATGACCACCTTGAAAAGGGAAGGACTAAGCAGAAACTCATGTAGCAGATAAGAAAAAACTTAGATATGTGCATAAATACTCCCTCCTCTTAAAAATAGCATTTGTAAATGAGTGCCAAGTTTCCCCAGATATGTCACTAATCACCATGTTGAGCTAACCCAAGAACTCTAGACTTCCAAAGTAGGACTACCTCCAGCCACACTTTGATTGGAATGGCATTATGTATAATGAATTGAGTTGTTGCTATGGATGAAACACAGCTTAACTTTTCATTTATATGTATAAAGAGTTTATAAAGTTTTTTTTTTATTTCTTATTAGTGTTTGTTGTTATTGGAGTCACTGTCCACTTGCTATTCATTACCTGTGAACCTTTCTAATTTCAAATATAGAATGTGCAACCTTTCACGTGAAAGCTCCACATAAAAGTGTGTGAAGATCTCTTAATATATCAGCATGTTCAGTAGAATCCTATGGTTGTAGTGCTTCATTTGCATGTCAATTTGAATTGCTGAAAAATGACATTTTTATAATAAAATGATATTGTTATGATACAATAAAGTTTGTTCATACTTACCTGGCAGATATATATATAGCTGTATTCTCCGAAGTCCGACAGAATTTCAAAACTCCCGGCACACGCAGTGGTCGGCCAGGTGGTAGTACCCATTCCCACCGCTGGGAGGCGGGTGTCAGGAACCATTCCCATTTTCTGTCAGATTTTTCTAGTGCCACTGTCTCCTGAGGGGAGGTGGGTGGGCACTTTGATTATATATATCTGCCAGGTAAGTATGAACAAACTTTATTGTATCATAACAATATCATTTTGTTCATGAACCTTACCTGCCAGATATATATATAGCTGAATCCCACCTTTGGAGGAAGGGGGAGACAGACTCGGATTTTGGGAAACAATTCCATTTACATGATTGATATCTTGGTTCCTTACCTGTTAGCATAGCTGACTTCGTGAGTACCGTCACCCAAGTCTGCTTCTGCTTTACTAGAGACTCCAGCAAGGTAGTGACCTGCGATGCTGTTGAGTTCTAGAGGATCTGTCAACGGGGGCGTGACCACAAAACAACTAGATCCTACATTATAGACCTCCAATTGTTGGGTAATGCATTCCTAGAGGTGCCAGCAAGGACGTGACCTGTGAAGCTGGTGCGCTCTAATGAACTGTCACGGGGAGCGTGACCACAATGTGACAGATCATATAGGTGTTGATTAGACACCGAATGCTGTTAATGCTTCACTGGAGGTGCCAGCAAGGACGTGACCTATGTAGCTGGTGCGCTCCAGATGATTTGTCAACGGGTACGTGACCACAATGTGACAAAAACATTTTACCCTACTATGAGGGCGAAGCAAAAAACATTACCACCTGACCTAGCCTATCTGGTTAAACTTCGTATAACCAAGGCTAATGGAGGGAAGTCCGCCTAAGGCGGCCGACCCAAGACCACAATAAACTAAACACCTAAATAAACATAATAAAACTAAAAAATAAAAAATAAAAAGAAATAAAATTAAAAAGTCCAAACTAACATATTATTTCCTAAATGATAGGAAGAGTGCTACTCTCTGTCTCCAATATAGTGTCTGCTGCGACATATGGGCCCAAAGAGTAACAGTTCTCGTATGTAGTCCTCACCTCCCGAAGGTAGTGAGAGGCAAAAACCGAATTACTACGCCAAAATGTTGCATTCAAGATGTCATAGTGCCCTGTTCTTTTGGAAGGCTACCGACGTAGAAATAGCCCTCACTTCATGTGCATTCACCTTCAACATTTTCATATCACTGTCTTGACAGAATGAATGCGCTTCCTTGATGGTGTCCCTCAAGAAAAAAGCCAAAGCATTCTTTGACATAGGTAAATTTGGCTTCCTTACCGAACACCACAAGTTATCAGAAAGACCTCTACAATCCTTAGTCTTCTTTAGGTAGAATTTGAGAGCCCTGACAGGGCACAGAACTCTCTCTAGCTCGCACCCAACGATTTCGGCCATCCCTTTAATTTCGAAGGTCCTAGGCCAAGGGTTGGACGGATTTTCAATTTTTGCCAGAAACGTTGGGCTCAAGGAACAGACCGCGTTATAACCTTTAAAGCCCACATATTTGCTAATCGCTTGCACCTCGCTGACTCTCTTCGCCATCGCCAGAGCAATCAGGAAGATAGCTTTTCTAGTAACATCCTTCAGGGAAGCCGTATGCATAGGTTCGAATGGACTGGACATGAGGAACTTCAGAACTACATCCAAGTTCCAAGACGGCAACCTGGGTTGTTGAACCTTCGTTGTTTCAAAAGATCTCAAGAGATCGTGAAGGTCTCTGTTGTCCGCCAAGTCCAGGCCTCTGTGCCTAAAGACAACTGAAAGCACACTCCTATATCCCTTGATTGTAGAGACTGCAAGTTTTAGATCCCTTCTCAGATATAAAAGGAAGTCAGCAATCTGGCTCACAGAGGTCGTGGTGGAGGAAATGCAGTTCTTCTTGCACCAACTCCTGAAGACTGCCCACTTTGATTGGTACACTGCGTTGGATGAAGCTCTTCTTGCACTGGCGATAGCTTTCTCAACTGACCTAGAAAAGCTTCTCGCTCTGGCCAACTTTTGGATAGTCTGAATGCAGTCAGACTCAGAGCGAGAGGTTTCTGTGGTACCTCTCGAAGTGGGGCTGTCTGAGTAGATCTGTCCTTACTGAAAGCATTCTCGGGAAGTCTACTACGAAGGCCATGACCTCTGTGAACCAGTCTCTCGCCGGCCAGAACGGGGCGATCAAAGTCATTCTCGTCCCTTCCGACGCCGCAAACTTTCTCATGACTTCCCCTAAGATCTTGAACGGGGGAAAGGCGTACAGGTCCATCCCCGTCCAGTCCCAGAGAAGTGCGTCTATCGCCACTGCCGCTGGGTCGAGTACTGGGGAGCAGTACATTGGAAGCCTCTTCGTTCTGGACGTCGCAAAGATGTCCACTAGCGGACGTCCCCATAACCCCCACAGCTCTTGGCATACCTCCTGATGCAGGGTCCACTCGGTTGGCAGAAGTTGACCTCGTCTGCTGAGGAGATCTGCCCGGACGTTCTCTACTCCTGCTACGAACCTTGTAAGGATCGTGACGTCCAGTGCCCTTGCCCACAGCAAGATCTCCTTTGCCAGGGCAAAAAGGGACCGAGACTGTGTTCCTCCCTGCTTCTTCAAGTACGCCAGAGCTGTGGTGTTGTCTGAGTTGACTTGGACTATTCGATGAGAGACTTTTTCTTGGAAAAACTGGAGAGCTAAAAAGATGGCTGCCATTTCCTTTAGGTTTATGTGCCAGGACACCTGTTCCCCTCTCCAGGTGCCTGACACTTCTTCCCCCCCCTAATGTTGCTCCCCACCCCGTGGTGGACGCGTCGGAGAACAACACTAGGTCAGGGCTCTGAAGCTTGAGAGACATGCCCTCCAACAACTTCACTGGATCTAGCCACCATTTTAAGTGATGTTTTACCTCTCCTGAAATTTTTAAGATCATATCCAGATTCTTGTTTTCTTTCCAATTTTCCTTGAGAAAAAATTGTAGCGGTCTGAGGTGCAGTCTCCCCAAGGAAACAAACTTCTCCAGCGAGGAAATGGTCCCCAGCAGGCTCATCCATTCCCTCACCGAGCACGAATCTTTCCTTAGGAAGGCTGACACTTTGTCTAAACATTGCTGCTGACGTCCCTGGGACGGAAAAGCTCGAAAAGCCACTGAATCCATCTGAATCCCCAGATACAGGATGGATTGGGTTGGAATCAGATGTGACTTTTCGAAATTCACCAGTAGTCCCAGGGACTTCACCAACGATAAAGTTGTTTGAAGATCCTTCAGACACCGCGTTTGAGTGGAGGCACGAATGAGCCAGTCGTCCAGGTACATAGAGACTCTGATATTTGCAAGATGAAGCCACCTCGCCACGTTCTTCATTAAAGTCGTGAAGACCATAGGGGCCGTGCTCAATCCGAAGCAAAGCGCCCTGAATTGATAAACTGTCCCTTTTAGGACAAACCGAAGATACTTCATCGACTGTGGATGGATGGGGACGTGGAAATACGCGTCTTGAAGGTCTAATGAAACCATACAATCGTTTGGTCTTAAGGTCCCAAGAACTGACTGAGGTGTCTCCATCTTGAATTTCTGCTTCTGTACGAACCGATTCAGACTGCTCACATCTAAGACTGGTCACCAACCTCCTGACTGTTTCGGCACCATGAATATCCTGTTGTAGAAGCCTGGGGATTCCAGGTCTATGACCTGTTCCACCGCTCTCTTTTCTAACATCTGCTCGAGCAGATCGAAAAGGATTTGTTGCTTCTCCTGATGGTAAATAGGGGATAAATCCTTGGGTGTCGTGCACAGTGGGGGAGGTTTCAAGAAAGGAATCTTGTACCCACGCTTGATGACGTTGAGCGACCAGCTGTCCGCCTTCCTCTCTATCCAAGCTTTTGAGAATAGTCGAAGCCTGGCTCCTACTGGTGACTGAAGGATCTCTGGTTCATTTCTTTCCTCTGATCTTAGCCAAGACTCTGCCTCTGGAACGTGTACTTCCTCGAGAAGATGTTCTCGAGGAAACTCCACCTCGAAAGGGCTTCTGCTTCTTGAAAGGTTGCGTCCGTGCAGACGTAGAAGAAACAACCGTACGTTTTGTCGACTGAGCTAGGAGGTCTTGGGTAGCCTTCTCTTGTAGACTGACAGCCAGATCTTTGACCATAGCCTAGGGAAAGAGAGGGCTCGAAAGAGGCGCATACAACAATTCTGCCTTTTGAGAGATAGAGACCGCCTTTGCAGTAAAACCACAATAGGCCGCTCTCTTCTTCAAAATCGAAGTGCAGAAGTGCGAGGCCAACTCCTCCAAACCATCCCTGACGGCCTTGTCCATGCATGCAAGCACGCTGGACAGCTCCTCCAGGCTAAGCGAATCAGGACTACGCGACCGGTTATCCAAGACCCCTAAACACCAATCCAAAAAGTTGAAAACTTCTATCGTACGGAAGTCCCTTCATATGATGGTCCATTTCAGAAAGGGTCCAGGGCACTTTCGTCGTCAACAAAAGGGATCTCTTTGGTGCATCTACCAAGGTAGCGAAGTCACCTTGGGACAAAGAGGGGGCTCTAAAACCTATCTCCTCCCCTGTCTCATACCAAAGACCTGCCTTGCCTGTCAGTCTTGAAGGGGGTAGAACGAAAGCGTTCTTGTTTCGGGCTTTTCTTGACTCCATCCAATTCTGCATTTTCTTAAAAGCCCTTTTTGTTGATAATGAAGTAGCCATCTTCAACAATCCTGGAGTCTTGATAGCCTTCGACGATAGCAATTGTGAAGGAGGCGACTGCGGGGCTTCAGGTTTAAACTTCTCTTCAAAGGAGGTTCGAAGCAATTGAACCAAAACCTGGTAATCTGAAGATACTGTTGATGATTGTTCTTCAGTTAATTCCTCCGACAAGTTTCCTTCTTGAGATTCATTACTATCCTCCGAATCTCGGCGAATGTCTGAAGAAACATTACGTCGTGCGTCCAGCTGCGCGCCATGCCTGGCGTCAAGCCGAGCGTCGAGCCGAGCGTCCTGCCAAGCGTCACGCTCGGCATCCAGCCGAGCGCCCCACCCGGCGTCGAGCTACCGCCTTAACATCGTGCTCTGCAGACCTTCGTGCACGAAATCTCGAAGGCGAGGTAACAGGAGATAGAGCGAGGCGATGAGAAGGAGAAGGAGACTGCCTGGATCTCTTGACTGGCAGCTTATCATCCTTCCTCCTGTGACGTGAATTATCCTCTTTCTCTGCAACTAATAAGGCAATTTGATGTTGCAAATTCTCAATCTTCTTCGATTTAGGGCTGATTCTGTGAGAAGACGAGGGGCGAGGGGAAGCCCTCCTCCTTCTCACATGGACCGCCACAGGTATATCCTTAGCGCAACCAGGGCGCTCAAAAGCATTGTCGTCAAAAGACATCCTCTCCGGCGACGATCGCAACGCAGAAGAAGAGAAAGGACGTGAAGCGTCCTTCTCCCTAAAACCAAAGGTGACGGCCGCCTGTGCAACATCTTGCACCTTTGCTCTCTTTTGCGGTGGAGAGTCTTCGAATTGTTCTGGAGACGACCGCAAAACAGAAGGGGCTAACGGATGTGCAGCGTCCTCCTCTGAGGAATCAAAGGCGGCGGCCGCCTGTGCGACATCTAGCGTCTTTGTCCTCTTCAAAGGGCGCGATCGCTTCCGAAAGCTCCAACCGCTGCGCGGGAAGGACGTTTCTGATGACGAAAAACACTCTTTCAAGATCCGTTTACGAATTTTGGAAGCCTGGGAAGCCCCCCCAGGTCTTGCCGAAGGAACATCAGATCGGTTGTCCGACCCCCCTTCCGCAACACTCGGAGCATTATCACTACATACCACTGCACTATTCACACCTTCTAATGCTTGCACTTTTGATTCCAGGCTATGCAAAGATTCAAGAATCATCGATAGGGTATTACCCTCCACAGACACTAATGTAGGGCCTGAAGGCATCACAGGTTTAGGAGGGATAAATTCCACTGGATGTGTAACTGGCGTTACACTCCTCCTTACCCTATCTCTTTCTATTTTACACACATATGATTCATACGCCTTCCACGCAGAATCAGACATACTCTCACATTCATTGCAGCGATCATTAAACATACTAACATGTTTCCGACAATTCGCGCACACTGTATGAGGGTCTACCGAAGATTTCGGTAGCCTCACCTTGCATTGTTCCACACAACATACTCTGGCGCTAGTCAAACTAGATCCAGACATCTTAAGTTTAAGGAAAAATCAAGCCAAATTCAAAACCAATCCACAATTAGCGTACAGTGGGGCATCGCTTATTCACGGATCAGTATTCACGGATCCAGTTAATCACGGGTTTTTTCTTGGACCGTTTCTCATGTTACATCACTGGTATGAATCGCTCCATCACGGGTTTGTTGTGTTGCGTATGCGATGTTTTTCGGTAGGCTAACCCTCGGCCGTGGTCCGATAACTACCAACATTCATTTAAAGACTCATATAATGATATTAACTGACAATAAATGTAATAAAACCATTCTCACCTAATATATGATTGTCCTATCTTCGAAATAAATAGCCTATTGAAGGTTTATGTACGACGTTCATTGGTAGGCTAAGCGTAGTTGCAGTGCGATAACCACCAACGTACACAAACATTCACATTATGATATTAACTGACAATAAAGGTAATAAAACCATTCGTACCATATATATTATAGTCATATCTTCATAATAAATAGCCTATTCGAAGAATAATTCCACATCATTGCACTCAACTTATCGTCGGAGTGGCCAGCCACAAAATGTAAGCATATACCTTTACGTACGAAAATGGTTTATGTATACGGTTGCGTTCAAAGCGACATTTTTTGTTTTGTTAAACTTTTAGAAATTTTAATAGTAGTGGTAGTGTAATTACAGTAGTAATAACATTAAGGCTAAAATTAATTCGAACTTCATTATTATTTTGGCAGTATTCGTATATAACTTCTCTGAACAATGAAGTCATACAAACGCTATTTGTCATAGATTATCGTAAGTATTGTTGTTTGTTATTGGCGACGAAGCGTAAACGAAATACAGAAAAGCATTTTTTACCTTATATATTATCGTCATATCTTCATAATAAAAAGGCTATTCGTGGAGTAATTCCATATCAGTGAAATCAATTTTATCTATGCGAGGCCAGCCAGCTGACAAAATGTACGTACGTATATGAAAATCAAATTATGGTAGCGTTCACAGCAAGATTATCTTTCGAAATTTTTAGTACTATTCATGCTACGTAGTAATAATGTTTGGAATATACGTAACATTAATTTTCAATACAAAATATCATCGTTATTTTGGTAGTGAATAATAGTTTAGAATTATCATACATACATAGCATTGTTATGGGTTTGTGCCAGTGATAAAACAACCAAAATAACGTTCTCCTTTAAGTCAACGCGTTTAGGAAAAACATGACATAGAATCGACTTTGCGACTTCATTCACTTTGATATTTTTAACGATACAATAACTATCATTTGTACTACTAAAACCATCTTCACATATGTAATTTTTCGTAAGATATGTGTTGTTACAAAAAGCTAGCTTATACATAAAAGGCTTTTATAATTTAAGTCATCTTAGATATACATATGCACCCAAACTCATTGTGGGGAAATTTACTACTGTTTCCTCGGATATTGAAATACTTTAGCATCATTCAAACACTTTAATAATATAATGCATAAATACTAGGCTATACATATTTACATCGTATACAAATACTACATACAGTTATATACACATACTTTTATATACAAAGTTAACAGTTATATACACATACTTTTATATACAAAATTAATCATATGAGTAGTGATCAGCCGACAGCTGTGCACTGGACTACGTACGTACTACTTGGAAGATAAAAACAAACAAAAATTTTGTTGTTGTTAGTCGCCGGGATAGATTAACATTTTTCCAGAGATTAAAGAGCTGAATTTTGTTTTGAAGGTATGTCAACCGCGTTAGTAAATAGGTATCATCTTCTAAGGAATTTTTTTTTCTCTTCTTTTTGCGGAAGAATCTTCAAGCCATTTTGCATTCAAAGTAATGAGAAGGAATCATTCTATTCTTCATGAAATCAGTAAAATACTTACACTAATAATAAAAACTAAAACTACGTACTGTATGCAAAACACATACATCATCGTTAGCTTTGTGTGTGTAAACGTTCATTCTAAGAAATTACAGAGTAGTATAACTAACACCTGATTGGTTGGTTGGTAGCCATGGAGATCTGTTATCCAATGACTGCCCTCTGCTTCTGTTCTATTTATAGACATACGCCATGGATGGCACTAGGTTTGAACGTTACCATGTTCGTGATTTTCTGACTGCTGACGGCAAAAATTACTCAATAATTTTCTTTATATAATTATTCCTTCGTGAAAACAATAATATAATATCGCGGTTAACATAGTACCTTCAAAACAAAATTCAGCTTTTTAATCTCTGGAAAAATGTTAATCTATCCCGGCGACTAACAACAACAAAATTTTTGTTCGTTTTATCTTCCAAGTAGTACCGTACGTAGTCCAGTGCACAGCTGTCGTCTGATCACTACTCATATGATTAACTTTGTATATAAAAGTATGTGTATATAACTGTTAACTTTGTATATAAAAGTATGTGTATATAACTGTATGTAGTATTTGTATACGATGTAAATATGTATAGCCTAGTATTTATGCATTATATTATTAAAGTGTTTGAATGATGCTAAAGTATTTCAATATCCGAGGAAACGGTAGTAAATTTCCCCACAATGAGTTTGGGTGCATATGTATATTTAAGATGACTTAAATTATAAAAGCCTTTTATGTATAAGCTAGCTTTTGCAACAACACATATCTTACGAAAAATTACTTATGTGAAGATGGTTTTAGTAGTACAAATGATAGTTATTGTATCGTTAAAAATATCAAAGTGAACGAAGTCGCAAAGTCGATTCTATGTCATGTTTTTAACTTTAACGATAGTGGTATGAAAAACACCAGTGTGTCGTAGCGATGCGTCATCAATATAGTGGTATGAAAATACCACATGGTGTTGTAGCGATACGTAATCACAAAGTACAAATCCTTTTCCCGGACCATCCTCAGAATTTTACGACTCTTCAACTTCAAGATCGATATGGTAAAATATATTATATAGTCATACTTATTGTTAAAATTCACAAGTTGAACTGCAAAACATTATTATATTTTGATTGTTATGTACATATATTTTTTGTGTTTTACGGAATGTTTGTTTTGAAAATAATACCTATTAGTGAACATATGGTATTAATTGTCCCACTATTTTATTATAGGTGATCTTAATTATCTCACATTCATTTAACAGTATTATATTAATATTTATTTAAATAAACTGTAATTAATAAATAACAATAATGAAAAACATAAAGGGAAAAAATGTTTTTGCTGCAGTAGT
The DNA here is from genome assembly GCF_015104395.2 of Macrobrachium nipponense. Classification (NCBI taxonomy): domain Eukaryota; kingdom Metazoa; phylum Arthropoda; class Malacostraca; order Decapoda; family Palaemonidae; genus Macrobrachium; species Macrobrachium nipponense. Next base: position 76,139,837 of record NC_087209.1, read on the forward strand.
GGTGTTGTTTGATTATGCATCTGACCTCACATTTCCGAAATCTGAAAAATTCCAAAAACCGAAACATCGGAATGTGTGTGTACTGCACATTTTTTTAAACACGCACACAATGTCTACACATTTACTGCAAATTACAGTACGTACGTATTTATTCCTGAGAGAGAGAGAGAGAGAGAGAGAGAGAGAGAGAGAGAGAGAGAGAGAGAGAGAGAGAGAGAGAGATTAAGGACTCCAAGGCGTGTTATTTTTACAATTATTTTATTATCTTGGGATTTTTTTTAATCTTGAGATTTTCTATTCAATTCTCGAGATTAATAAGAAAATTACCGTAAATTGACTAGCATCAGCACACATCTGAATGACTCGGCCATTAGCAGGCTAAACCACCAACCTTATGAACTTGCATGATACATGAGATACATGACAAAACACAATACCACTGTTTATTGGTGAAAATTAGGGGGTCGCACGATATGGGAGATTGCACGTTATTCGAGTATATACGGTATGTGATTTTTTTTAGCCTTTTATGGAACAAAATCTAGCAAGAAATTGCCATTCCCAGTTGGCAACACTGGCCTACAAACGTTTGTTTGTTGTTGTTATGAAATGTGGTGTGCGGCGCGTTCTTTAAATTGTACCCATATAAACGAGTTAATTATGTGGCATCCAAAAGCCCTGATTCTTTTACTCTTATGGGAAAGACGCCTAAAGGTCAGATGAAGGTTTTTACGTGGAATATACTAGTATTAACGTGTTGTGACGAAGGGAAGAGATGTTTCGCTGCATACTGTTGGTAGCATTATCGTTATTATATTACTGGATTGCACTGCAAAATCGTCGCCATCTTTTATCAACATAGATTGTTGGTGAGTACCCATATGATTTACATATTTTGATAGTTCTCTTACCACTCATCCTCTCTTTCCTTGTAAAAAAAAAAAAAAGAGGCCCACCATGCGTATGTAGGCTTCTAGCTGTAATCCCTAGGCTAGTAGGCTACATATGTACAGTAGTACATATACTACATTTATTTTTTAAGGCTAATTTTGTACAATAACTTTAAAACTGTCTTGAATTTAGTTTTAGGTGATACTAGTTGAAAACATATTTGGTGTTTGAACTAAAGTAGGCAGTTATAAACATTGGAATAGTGGTCTTGGGTGGGTTAACTATTAAAGTAGGCAGTTTTAAGCAATTTTTGAGGGGGGTATCAGGATAACACGGGTATTTACTTATCACGGGGGGGTTCTGGGCCTTATCCCCCGTGAATAACGAGGCCCCACTGTATGCCTAACCACCGATCCAAATCAAATAACCAAAAATCAATCGGGATACTCAAGTAACCAAAAGAGTTCCAAAATCCAATGACGGAGGTGCAGAAAACACTTATTGGCTGCACCGGCGACAGAAAATATCTGACAGAAAATGGGAATGGTTCCTGACGCCCGCCTCCCAGCGGCGGGAATGGGTACTACCACCTGGCCGACCACTGCGTGTGCCGGGAGTTTTGAAATTCTGTCGGACTTCGGAGAATACAGCTATATATATATCTGGCAGGTAAGGTTCATGAACAAAATAAGGTTTTATATATATGTACTTACCAAGTAATCACATAACTATTAGTTTCTACTTTATGGCAGCTCAAATTTTGAAATTTGGAAATTCACAGTAGCACTCTTGTTTTGAGTGTGGGTAACTAGTCCTGCCCACTTTTGAGAATGAATAGGTATAACACAGCTGAACAGCTTGATTCGTTTGTGCCCTACCTCCATACACGGGGAGGTGGGAGGGATCTTATTATATAATTACTTGGTAAGTATAAATAAAAAATCATAAAAATTTTATTTTTATGTAAGTATTATTATTAATAATAGGGGTTAGTTTTTCCAGACCTCTTTTATGTAAGTAACTTATCGAGTAATTACATAGCTGAAAACTACGTTGACAGGTCGTGGGATCTATGGACATACGTAAACTACTTCAAAAAGCATTCATAACAGAAAAGTATTTGAATTAGTGAGTTAGCTAGCATTGCTAAATGCTTGTTGTAACCTTAACTGGTGAGAGAATTGCATCAGGTACATACTGCTTCTGATCTGAGGTCATCTTGACCCGTAATGGCATGGTGTTAAAGAGCCCTGGGTTGCCCTTACTTTACTGGGTGCTTTGCAACGAGGGAGTATTCCGAAGGTTGTCAAAGCTATCAATCCAACAAATAAATGCCCTCGCCCTGGGCTCAGTTAAAAAAATAGACTAGAACAAACACAGTACACCATATTAAAAACTTTCACCATAAACCCTCCATAAAAAAAGATGACTGGAGGGCACTCCGCTACACATTACCTCCAGGCTTCCCAAAATGAACTCATCAACAAGTAAATAGGAGGGTTACTCGTAGCCTTCGTCACCCAATACCATGCCAGCCACGGAGAACGGACCTAGCACTTTTAGTAGCTTACCTCTATGTCACGAAGATAATGTGTAGCAAACACCAATCTGCATTTCCAATATGTGGACTGTAGTAACATGGAGAATGAGAACTTACGCTTAAAGGCCAGCAAAGTAGCTACTGCCCTTATTTTTTGAGCTTTGACTTTCAATAAGGGGAAAACATCTTGCAATCTTGAGCGTGATCCCACAATTACACGCTTTAAAAACAGAGCCAAAGCATTCTTAGATAAAGCACACAAGGGATTCTTCACAGAACACCATAAATTCTGAAAAGACTCCGACTCCTTTCGTCCTGGACAGAGAGTTCTCTTCTGATGACTTGGACCCAGAATATCAGTTAAACTTTTGATCAGAGACGAACGAGGCCAGAGTTTAGAGGGGTTCTCATTTTTTTACAAAAAAAACCTAGTGTGAGAGAACAAACTGTGTTACCTTGAGAAAAACCCACCTTTTTATCAATTGCTTGCACTTCACTAGTCCTTTTGGCCGTAGCTAAGGTCATTAAAAAATATAGTCTTCCTTGTCAGATGCCTCAAGGAAGAGGAGTCCAAGGGTTCAAAACAAGGGCCTGAAAGCTAAGTTCAACATCTAGATTCCAAGCAAGTGTAGAAAACTCCTGTTTTCTCATATCAAAAGACTTTATCAAATCTGAAATATCCTGGTTTGTAGACAAGTCTACACCTCTATGTTTAAAAACTGATGACAACATTGGTTTGTATCCTTTTATGACTGAGGAAGCTGACTCCTTCGAAGATCTCAAATCAAGTAAATAATTCGCCATACAGTCAGTCCCCAGTAATCGGCAGCCTCGGTTATCAGATCCGGTTTTATGGCATTTATCCAGCACTGAAATGCACTGATTTTTGGTTATCGGCACTGATAATAGAGAACTGGCATAGATACCTACCTAACGGAGGTGCCATTAACCAGTTATCGACGCCAAAATCTGGTTATCAGCGCCAAAAATTACTCATGGTTATTGGCAATTTTTGCTTATCAAGCCATCAGAACGCAACCCCTCCCCGATAACTGGGGGCTGCCTGTATATTAGCTACAGTGGTTTCAGAGGAAAAAATACCATGTTTTCGACACAATGTTCTGAATACCCACCACTTTGCTAGGTAGAAATTTGCTGAAGCGGAGCCTACACTTAGCAATTGCTTTTACAGCTTTCCTTGATAAACCTTCACTCTGACAAACGACAAACTTCCTGACAGTCTGAAGCCTGCCACAGCGAGAGTATATAATCCTTGATGAAACTGAAGGAAATGTGGCTGTTTGAGAGGCCTTGGTTTCTGAAGCCTGAGATCTGGAAACCACTCTTTCTGTGGCCAGAAGGGGGTGACTAAGGTCACTGACATGTTGCTGTGAAAGAAGAACTTGTTCAGTACCTCCCTCACCGTGCTGAACGGAGGGAAGGCATACACATCTAGGTTTGACCAGGCCTGGAGCATGGCATCCACTGCCCATGCCAGAGGGTCTGGGGCTGGTGAGCAATGCAGTGGAGATGATGGTTCCTTGATGTTGCAAACAGGTCTGTCAATAGTTTTCCCCACTGTTTCCACTGGTCGGTGCACACCCGTGGATTCAATGTCTACTCCGTCAGTAGAACATGTCTGCAGCAACTTAATTCATCCACAAGGACATTTGACTTTCCATGAATGAAGTGAGCAATAATAATTGTCTGGTTGTTCTCTGCCCATAACAGAAGATCTTTGGCCTCTTGGTGAAGAGAAAAGAAATGCATCCCTCCTTGATTCCTGATGTACGCCTGAGCAGTCATGCTGTCAGAATGGACAGTTACTATGTTCCTTCATGTTATGCTGCTGTTAAAGTTGAGAATGACTGAAGAGCTAGATGGATCGGCCTTAACTCCTTCATGTTGATGTGTAATTTTCTCTCTGCTGGAGACCATGTCCCATCCTTGCAACTTCCTTGCAATTTAAGGGGGCTCCCCAACCCAGATCGGACGCATCTGAATATAATGTTTGGTTGGGGTTCAATGGGTCTAGCAACTTTTCCACCACAAACCTATGTTCTTCTAACCACTACTGAAGGCCCTCAGGAGTGATGGGGAAGACAAACGAATCTGGCAGTGTCTTCCTTTCCCAACTGGTCTTTAGGAAGAAGTGTAGCCGATGTGCAATCTCCCTAAAGGCGTGAACTTCTCTATGGATGAGAAGGTCCCTAACAGACTCATCCACTCGCTTGGTGAGCATGAGGGATGAGAGGAAGTTATGGAATTTCTTCAGGGAATATTGTATTCTCTAACTGGAAGATAAAGTCTGAAAATTCACAGAATCCATCTTCATCCCTAAATAAAGTATTTATTGAGAGAGAATCAGTTGGGACTTCTTCAGGTTGATCAGCAAGCCTAACTGTCAGGCATTTCGATCTTGAGGGGGAGAGTAGCAGCCAGTCGTCTAAATATAAAAAAACATTTATTCCCATAAGGAGTAACCACTTGGCGCTCGGACACTTGACATTCAGGTGCTGGGCGCTTAAATACTGGACATTCAGACGCTGGAAACTTGGATACTGGGCGTTCAGGAGCTGGACACTCAGATACCTGGCGCTCAGCCACTGGGCACTCTGACACTTTCTTGGAAGCGGAGCATTTCAGAACTGCATGTTGACACTCGGCCACCTGACGGGGGCCTCTTCCAAAAACTACAGGAGGGGAGCTGACCGTGCTCACGCTGCTTAGCACGTTTATGAGATGGTAGTGAATCATCTTCCATCGACAAACCAGGCCTTTCTGGTGGCCTTGAAACACTCTAGTAATGCCTACAGCAGCCTTTATATACACACCAATGTCAGAATCAAAGAGAGTATGAACATCCAATGGCCATCCAACGAGTCCTGGGACTGGCATTCAACAGGTTTGTTTGAGGGGGCAGATACCCATGGACAAACCACACCAATCTTCCTTGGACTGCCAGTTTGATTCCTCCCAGGGGCAGGGGAGTTTAGCAAGGACCTTGTTCTAAGAGCAACGGTGGGGCAGATAGTTACCTCCTCCGCTGCACTTGCACAGAAACTATTCACTTTGTCCAAAAGGACTTTCACCCACAATCCAATTGGGCAACAGTGTTCACTAGTAAAAACAAACTTTTGGTCTATTCACGCCTTGAGACTGGCAATGGCACTGGGTTCTGGAGAAAGGGAGCCAAGAATTGGAGTACATAGTGGGTTTGCTGATTTATCCACACATACTGAAAACTGTACTTGGATTGAAGGCAAATGTTCACTTTATTGTGATGTTTTTTTTGTAAAAGAAATAACTCATACAGACTGTTGTCTGGTTGTTTGCTGTGACCCATTTATTTAGGGAAAACAAAAATTTAAAATTTAATTTCTTTTGTGTACTTATTAGAATAATAGAAAATTTACTGTAATTTGAATGTTATTATAAGTTTAAGATATTTAATTTAAGGTAAAATTGACAGTATTTCACTGTGATTTGGTTTAGACACCTATTTAGATTATAATTTCTTAGTAAAGTCACATAGCTTAAAGATTTAGATTAAAGAAATCTGACTGTTTAATAATTGTGCTCTTTCAGGGTTTTCTGATGATCATAATTACATAAATGGAAGTGAATGGTAATAAAAAAAATGACTGGAGTAATAGGTATATTCTGATTTATGTGTATGTAAGTAGATTTATGTAAGCTGATTGGTTATGCAAGTTCGTATTGTCAAAAATTGGACTGTCAAACATGCATGTGTTTTTTGTTTTAAAATAAAGTTATTAAATAAGGCTTGCATGTTTTTTCCTGATATCCTTTCATATCCAGCCAGTAAAAATACTACCGACTATAAACCTCATTGCCAGTAATCTGTCCCGTCAAAAAGTAACTGAGGAGCCTCATGTACAGCACAATCACCAGTAAAACATACATTGTCATTTAGGAAACACTGTAATTTGAAATTATTTGAAACAAGTTTAAAATTATATTAACAATTCCTATTTATTGGTTAACAAGCCTTACTGACACCATGGAGGCATGCAATCAGAAGGTCTGACGGTGAGAATGCATATTGCTGCCAAACAGACAGGAGCTATTTCGTTTAAAAAGCTATATAGGAACGGTGTAAATATATAATTGATGGGTTTATGATGAAACAGAATGCAACACAACTAATTTTACATTAACTCACTTCCAATATTCTTTCCAAGTTTAAGATGTAGATTTAACAAAAGCACAAGGAATAACTGCAGAGTAATAATTACAAAGTAAGGAGATAGCTCTTTTAAAGTATTTAAAAGAAATAGTGGCAACCAAATTTCTGAGTCAATAATGCCATGGTATCACAATGTATTAATTTGGATTCTATCAAAATAATGAAAGATAAGAAAATGAGACAATAAATATGAGATCCAACATTTACCAGAAACTATTGACCAAAGATAATCTATGCAACTGTAAGCATAAATGTTAATCACAATACTAGTATAATTAAACAGATTCTCATAGCATAAGGAAACTTGAACACTTACCTTTCCTCCATTGGTTGAGCAAGTTAGACCCGGTGCTTTAAAGCCACAGTCAAATCCCAAGCGGTGGAGGGTTAGAGATGCAGTTGTGCTGGCTTCATAGTGATTTGCAAAAGTATTCTCACTGGCTGGGGCTAGCATCGTCCGTAAATTAACAAGGTGTACATCACATGGCAATGAACCTCCAACACTCCATGAAGCTTGCATGGGGCCAATCTAGAATGTTGCACAAAAATACTAATGACAAACTGTATAACTAGCAAGATGGCTCACTACACAAACTAATGTAAAAAAGGTAAAATAAATGTAAAAAGCCATAAATCTACAGGCAAATTACCGGTTAACAGGACATATCAGCTCTGAATTGATAAAGCTACTTCAATAAGGACTATTTATAATAAAAGATAGCCTGACTTGTTCTGTATGTCAAAATCTCATCAATGTCATAGCAAACAACATTCTAGCAAAACCCTTGCTGACATTTTACAAAGAAGGAAGAAAACCTATGATTAATATGGCAGTAAGGTTATCTTGTTTACAGCAAAGGAATCTGTATGTGGCTTCTCACAGTAAAAAGCCTTCAATAACTATTTCATATTTCATGAATATATAAAACTGCTTTAAAAATGCTTTTATTCACTAGTCAGGGCTGGTTACAGCATGAGTGTACTTGTGGCTTCCAAGCTGCTAAATTCAATAAAAAAAAAGCAACTGCTAAACATACAAGAAAAACATGTATAATCTATATATGGTTAAACAAACCTTTGGTGTTGGTATGAGCATATATAGTGGGTATAGTATACCAGCAAGTCCTGCATGAGCTACAAGGGATGGATAAGCTGCAGATCCTTCGTGGCTTATGCTGGATTCCTGAGAAAAAATAAATGAATAAATCTTTATATGTACAATAAACTTTACCAATATACTACTACAATGTATTGATCTTATAAAATAAAATTTTCATATTTCCAGTTAAGTACACCTACTATCACCAAACAAACCTTAGTGCTAACACGTGGTTCTACAAGAAGACGGAAGATATTCGGAGTTAACAGATTATCTAGCACTCCTTGGCCAACCCCTCGATTATCATCTTGGTTAAGTCGCCGATCCATCATAATCTTGAAAAGAAATGATTCAGGAATCACATACAGTCTATTTACCTGAAGTCACTTCAGATTTAGGAAAATATAAACACTAGTATTAGGAGACAAGATACTCAACTCCATTCAAACAAACAATGAAAAACCAAATGAGATAAGAAATATACTAAGATAAAATTTAAAAAGAACCTAGACCTTATGAAGTAGTCCCTTGAAATACTACAGAATAAAATATTTCAAGAGCACATGTATTGTAAAAATAAGTTACATAGCTCCAGCAACAGCAAAATGCACAGAAATAGCCACCTGGTTTCTCACAGCACAAGAAATTTCTTCTCTCTGTAAACATCAGCAAAAGTTTATAAAATAACACGAAACAAAACAAATAATGTTTTAAGCTCTTGTATTGTCTGTAAAGACAAAATAAAATTCTGCAGCAAAATCATGTCAAAGTTAGTGTCAAAACAGCTAACAAACAACCAATTTATCCAACAGATACAGCACTAACTGAAGACCAGGGCAAATTTTACACAAACTCCATCAGCTTCCATAAGTACATTACACTTTCTAAAATAATAAAACCAAGGGCTCCAGTTGGATACTCTTTCCAGAACTGTGATTCCCAGTGTCAACACACCCTTTCTGACAGGAAAGAGATTTAGACCCCTTCCAAAATCTCACGTGGATTAATGCATATACTACAGTACACCTACATTTCCAATTATGAGATGACCTTTAAATAAGACAAGCTAAAAAATTATGGCAAATTTTCATGAATTTATCTCATATCTGGCAACTGATAAATTACAAAACCGTCTGTGAATAGGCTAGCTTTTGGATAAACAGTTATCTTATGAAATATTATGTAAAGATGATATTATTACAAATAGTACTGTTTTACTTACTGTATCCGTAGAAATTCAAAATAAACAAAATATCAAAGCCAATTATAATTTTTTTCACACTTGCCTAAAAGGGAAACAATTGTTTTGTTTATGTTTCATTACCAATCACAAACAACCTCTAACAATAATATGATAATGTACATTAATTATCATACATAATTATCGTTCGTATACTGACTCTAAATGAATATGAAATGCTAATGGATTTTTAATTAAGAACGAATATTATGTTATCCTAAAGGTTATTTCTACCATAACAGCACTACCATTAAAATTTCTGAAAGGGTACAGAAAGATAAAGTTTGTTGTGAGTGCCACAGCAACTCGATGCTTACATTTTCTCAGCTTGGCTCACATAGATAAAAGTTTATTTCACTAACGTATATGGAATTATGCCTTGAATAGGCTATTTATTTTGAAGATATGCCAATAATATATTAGGTAAAAATAGTTTTATTATCTTTACTGTCAGTTTATTTCACAACGTGATTCTATTCATGTACAGTTGATCCCAGCTATTTGCGGACTCACGATTCACGGACTCGCCTATTTGCAGATTTTTCTGTGGACCGTATACAGTAATACCCCGAACTTACACGAGATTAGGTACCACCCCCTCACGTAAGGGGAAGTTTCGCGTAAGTTTGGTGCAGTCTCTAAAAATGCTAATAAATGCCTGCTTCTAGAGTCTGAACACTAAACATGACCATAATCATGCTCCCTAAGTATTAAGCTAACTTTTAAATGAAATTAAAGTTACTGTAATTTGATTTAAAAGTTATATTAATACATTACCCTTAAAAAAGAAATAACTGATTGGCATAAAAATAGTTATAGTATTACTACATACATAAGTATCCATTTTCGTACGTATACTAATGTTACCCCTAACTCATGGGATACCATTTTCTTTTTCCCTCAGAGTAAAAGAAGTTTTCTTTGCGTCACTAAGTAAACTTCATAAGTCTGTTATAATGAAGGTAGACAATTCAATAAAGAAAACATGTATGTACATACATAATCTTTGCAGAGGGTGAAGGTAAAATTCAATCAACTCAAAATCATGTACTAGTGTGAGCACTAACTATGAAGGAGAAGAAATACCTACATCATGTGAGGTAAAACTCTGGAGGGGCATCATTTTTAAAAGCACAAATGGGATCACATCTTCTGAAAGTATATTAACTGTATGTGCTGTAATTACTTAACATAGTACATACAGATTGTACCAACACATTTCTCCAAGGTTAAGATAGTCATTTTCACAGAACAACAACTCTGTTATGTCTCTGATATGTTTTACTAGTTGATCCTGAAGGTGACAAACACTGTGAATTACGTACTGCCTTTGTATATATTTTGAAAAATATGAATAGCATACAAAGAATCTCCATACTGAGTTTGTTTACCATTGACACATGGACTTTGGTTGAGGGATGATACATACTTTAGTATAGAGGTTAAATTTTGTGGTTTTTCTCATTTCCTATGTAATTTTTGGTGTTTGAATCATAAGGTGTGGTGTAGTGGATATGATAAGGGAGTTGAATATCAGTTTGGGTGTGAATTTGTACTGTATGACGAAGATTTTGTAGCTGTTACTCGCCTGTAATCTCGAAGGACATGGGGCTGAGGGTGTCATCAAATGGTTATGATCTGTCGGGGATGGTTTGGACAGTCTAGGGTAGGGATGATTCAGACGTGTCCGAACCATCCCTCCTACGAAATGCTTTACTAATTATGAGTTCCAACAAAGAAACAAAAGATTTTCACTAACAATATTTACAGTATATTTTGTGTAACCATTCATTACCCCCACATTACCTGATAAAGCACTTCATAAACCCATCATAGGACCCCTCATTACAAAGAAAAATAGCCTATCCTTTGCTTCAGATTGATTATAGTTCCTTAAAGCCTATCATGGGACAGGATTATAAGAAAAAAACCAATAGGGAAAGGGATGCTGCTGTTGTAGAAAATACACTTCAGGAGTTTAGAGAAAAGGGTGGTTCAGGTAGAACATGATTATGTGAAGAAAGATAGAAAAAGGGTTGAACAGAAGGGTTTTCACCACCTACAAGCACAACCTACACGATCACAACAGCAGTTTTCTCCTGGGAATATTTGACCATTCCCAAAAGCAAGAGAGAGGAAGGAGACAGCTGAAGGCAGAAAGCAGGGAAAATACATGATTGCAATGGACACTCCACAGAAGTAAAAGCCAAAAATCCCAGCCAAGAAGGAAATAAAATTTGGAAATTATACCTTAAGAATATCACAAAACAAGAAAAAATCTAAAAAGTTAGACACACGGGACCAAACCAGTGATGAAGACTTTTATCATCATCTTGAAGATCTCTCGACAGCCGAGCTTAGCAATAATTGTTCTGACATCTTAGAGGAGGTGATTGAAGACACAAAAGTTGGTTTCATTGATAAATTCCCAGATTAGGGAGACTTTGTTCTTGTTGGAATAGATCCAGTAAAATGTAGCAAAGTCTATTATGTAGGTAAATTAATCAGAATCAGCAATTTAGATGAGTACGATGAATTTCAAATTTCTGATTTAGGAAAATTACAGAAATTTGCTACTAATAGTTTTAAATTTCCATAAACTGAGGATAAAGCAACTATTGGTAAAGAGGCAGTAAGGTGGGTCCTAACACAGAATTCTGATGAAGCTGTCTCATCTGACAGTCTTCCCACAGGGGTATTAAATTGCTGAGTAGCTATATGTAAGGGCAGCTTTTTCCTTTCAAAAAGAAGTTGAAGCGTTACCCATTCCTTAGTGGAATTTTTCGAAACTGGGAGGATACGGCAAATGGTTTTAGTTCTGCCATTGAATCTCGTTTTCTAGTTTAGTACATAGTTCTGGAAGTCTGCCCTCACATGGCTAATTATTTTAAAAGAGAAGGGACAATATGCTAGGGGTACTTGGTGAGGAAGTTGGGTCTTATTCATAATGGGAGTATAGGTCCATTTTCCGTTGACCTGGTAAAGGGTATCATTTATAGTATTTAATGTTATATTACCACGTAAGAGAACAGTCTCCTTTTGACGTTTCTCCTTGTCTAGAAAAGGTGGTATTAGAGGCCACTCTTTATTAGGGAATGCTGACTGTCCCTAAACTCCACTTACAACTTCATTCATGGTTTTTCTCTCATTAGTTAGATATTTTCTGTCAGGAGAGAAAATCCAAATAGAGGCATCTCACCAAGGATTATCAGTATCATCAGGGGAGGATATTGGAGCCACTGTTATATTTTGACCAGAAGTTTTGTAGTCTGAACTGGCCATTTTGTTGGTTCCAGCTGAAATTCTAATCTTAGACCTTGTTTGGGCAGAATTTGTTTCCACTCTCCCATTTTGGTTGCAATATGTAGTACTTTTACACTTTAGAGTGTACATACATCACTGACTTTATCTCTTTTAATTTCCTGTTCGCAATCACGCAGTATGTCCATAATATATAGCCGTTCTGTAGCAAGGGCATCTCTGATGTTACTGATAATTCCTTACAGAATTGATAAAATGCCACAAACTGTGTACCACTTTTGGAGGAGCTTGTGTAATCTGACTGAACATCCACAGCTGAACTGTAACTGTCTGTTACCAAGGGGGCAGAGGTACTGGGCGAGTTACTATATCCCTCCAAAAATGTAGTCATTTCAATTGGGGTAAGGTGAATCCTTGTATCCTTTTGGGGGGGAAGGATCCTGTTCAGCTCCTGAAAGTTGCATGGGAGAATGAATTCCTTTTGGAAGGTTTCTCCCATGGTTGGCTGAAAGTTGTATCCCTGATCCTTCTGGGTTCAGTACAGTCATTTCGATAGCAATATCTATTTCATATCCTTTTGTAAGAAAATTACCTCCAATTGAAGAATCTTCTATTTCCTCCACAGGGTTAACCTGGGAGGTATTCGGGACTGATGTTACTGGGTGTGCTCTGACAATGCAAGAGATACTGGATGACAACCCAAGACAACAATTTCAAATCTATCTAATATCTGGTGTAAGATGGCTTCCGGATCTATGAACTGGGCCCAACTATATTTCCCATGGAAGACAATAAACACTTCATGTCAGGAACTGCTTCCTGTGCCTTAGCCTCAACTTTTGATCATACATGCTCTCAAGTCATTGAAAATAATGCATCTAACTTTTTTGTCAAAATAAACATGTGAGAAAAGAATTTTTAATGATATGAATTAATTAACTGATGATTAGTAACAAAAGTTACATAAATCTGTACCTCTAGTTGTCCACTCTTGAGCGATGATCCCCCAAGAGGTTGGGCAGAAAGAAGACTTAAGCGGTAATCTTGGTCCTGAATAAAGGTTTGTGAAGGTACCGGGTAATAATTGGCTTGCAATGGCAACTTGGCATATCTGGTTCTCCTGATAATCTGCAATAAAGGGCAGCCTTTTCATCACAACAGAAGCAAGTGATACTAATAAAAGGCCATTAAACAGCAAATGTACTTATATCAAAATACTTATGAAAAAATACCACATTTTCATCAGCAAACTTATAGGATTCTACAAATTTATGCTGTACAGTACATAAAAATCAAGGACTGAAAGAATCACAGCATATATGGAAAAATGAAGAGAGGAAAAGTATATAGTACTCAAAGTTAACCAGCTTATGCTGATGCAATGAAAAGTATTACACATAAAAAGGTACACGTATACATAATGCTTTTCGTAATGGAAATATAGCAGTTTTACATTCTAGTACCAATGTGCTTTCAAGAACAACAATATTACAGCGCACATACCTGGAACCCATTCAAGTCAGTAAAGAATATGTTATCATTCTTTACGCCAGTGTTCAAACGCATGGCAAACTCAAAATTCTGTTCTGCCGTAATATCAACAAAATTTGCAATGTCAATGCCAATGCCGTCAACACCTGGAAGGTAACAATTTGAGAAAAAATAATCTAATACAGTATATAAGGAAATGCATTAATCAAAAGACAGTCATAGCTATCTTTTTCCAATGACAAATTGTGAGCTTTTTAAACCAAATTATTTTTCTTTTTTATACTAACTCAATACCTTGAATGATGTTATGTCCCTAACTAAAAGACTCCAGGTGAAGATGAGCTGCTTGCTCTTAGTGAGTACTGAGCACAGCAAGCTGGTTTCTGGGTATCAATTTTGTTAAATCTTCAAGCAGTTTCAACTATACTGGCAGGAGGACTGTGCGGCAAGGAAGTATATAGGAAAATTTGCACAAGTAATGTGTAAGTAAAAAAAAATAACTTACATATATTTTTCCAAACAACCCTTTTACTTATAATTCCTGTCTCAATTTAGATGGAGAGTACTTCAGCTCTCAAAGCATGAATCTGTTATTTGAGAACTGTAGGATATGTTTACACCTCTTTGTTGCTTTAAGCATCATGATCCATGACTTTATACCCTTCAGGTCAAAAGGTTGTGACTGTGAGACAGTCTCCAGAGCATTAACAGTGAGGTACTATAGGTATCAAGTTTCCTATTAGCCTCTTTTCATCAAAATCCTCCAGTTTACATTCTGTTCTTCACTCAGTATATTTTTAAAATACTGTTCCATCATTCAACTAGCTTTAATTCCTTTATTTTCATCTAATATAAGGCACTTTAATTTTCTACTTTGCTTGTTAGTAACAAGAGTACGTATAATTCAAAATACGCACCAAACTATTCTTTTATTTGTGAATAAATAGATACTACACTGACTGGTCCTGAAAGCATAAAAAATACTAGCACGAGTACTTTTATTTACAAATAAACCTTTTTCATCAGAAATGAACCCATGGCAATTTTCTTTAGGCCATTGCCCTGGGAAGCTCAGACGAAAAAAAGACGGAATAAGAACAGTTTCATCTAATACCTGGAGAGTTTTTAATCTTGACCGTGTGCAGGACATTCCTTAACTGAATAGACACTGTCGACATAAGACTTCCTTGAACTAAGGTAACCCCTGGCTGACCCAAAGCAACTGGTACTGCTTCTCTGTCTGGGAGGAACAGATATGCTCCACTAGTCTCTCTGTGATTCCTGCAAAAGAATACAATGTAACAGCATACATTTTATGTCACTTCTAACTTCTACTAAAGGCAGAATGTCACCAGAATCTTCAACACTCTCATCTCATATTTTTACAAAGCTGTAATCTATCAAAAAGCATAAAATTAATTTCTAAACAACAAACCATTGAGGAAAGCACTGTGAAAACAGAAAATTGTCTAAATGGTCAGAATAAACTATCTTATACAGATCAACCATCACTAATCCAACAATCAATAATCTGGTTCCATCACTAATCTGGCTCTAATTTGAGCTAGCATAATTGCAAATTTCCCAGGTCAAGGCACCAACCTACCAATACTGTTTATTGACGCTATTTATGTACATACCCTACGCACACAATTGCATTTATCTTTTAGGTTATAAAAAATTAAAAAATGTAGCAAGATTATAAATGACAAAAGCATAGCATATAAATAAGAAAATTGTAAGCATGACAGCACGAAGCATGAAACAAAACAAGCTGCAGCAAGTTCTCAGATGCCAGCAAATGAGTTTGAGAGTTCATACGTACCCATGTACACAATTACATACATTTATATTTTGAATTGTAAAAATAAAAAAATGAGAAAATCCAATAAAAAAATATATAAAAACAACACAAACTAATAAAACAAGTTGTAGCAAGTTCTCTGATGCTAGTGAATGATTTTGTGCATTCATCTGTACCCTATGCACACGACTGAGTTTATAATCTTTGGGTTGTAAAAATTAAAAATGAGAAAATAGTCAAAATATAAATAAGAATAGCATAAAATGTAAATCTAAAAATTCATAAACATGACAACACAAATCAAAAAGTTGTAGCTAGTTCTCCAGCACTACTGAATGAGTTTCTGCATTCATGCATACCCCACGTACAAGATTGTGGTTATCTTTTGAAAATACAGTAAAAAATAAGAATAGAAAAAAATAAAAAAAAAAAAAAAAATATTGTGTAACAATATGAACCCAAACAACCCATAGAAAGTTCAACAGCAGCATTCGTGCATACCCTACGCACACAACTGCAGTTATCTTTTGGGTTGTAATAATACAAAATGTGGAGTAAAAATACAGATGATAATAGCATAAAATATAAATCGTTAACAACTATCACAAGCATAACAACATGAAACACAAAAGGCTGTAGGAAGTTCTTCGACACCAGCAACTGAGTTCCTGTGTTTGTACATACCCTAAGCACATGATTGCAGTTATCTTTTGGGTTATAAAAATTAAAAAATGAGACAATACATTAAAAATATAGATGAGAATAGTGTAAAATATATAAAAATAAATTCCAAAACAAAGATGGAATACTGACAGCCCTTCACCTCAAAACGTGTTAATGTGCTTAGTTTCTAGTTCCAGCTCTTCATTTTGGGAACAGCAATAGTGAACTTTCTTGTGTAAGTCAACAGAATTACCTGTACCATTTACTTTGCTGGTGCTTCAGTAAAATTTAATTTCATTTTCTTTACTGTTTCTCTTTCCCTTATTAACTAACTTGTACTGATTCACAGGGAATGTTAAAGGTAGGATCTGGTTAACTGCTTGGTCATGTGTATTTTAACCTAATCAGTCTGAATCCAGCAAAAACACTAATCTGTAGCCCTTAAGATCCTAATGATGCCGGATCAGTGATGGTTGACAAGTACTATAATTCCAGCCAATGGCTAATGTTAATCTGAGACTCTGAGTACTTAATTATAAAAGAAAATCTTCAATTCCATACTGAAGTCTTCACTAAAAAGAAAGAAGTCTCATCTATACTGATCATTTTCCAAAAACTTATAAAGTATTTCAGTAATTCCCTCACAGGATATGTCAAATTCTTACTACGTATTGAAGAATACATCGGTCCAAGTTCAAAAAAACTTGCATGCTCAAGTGAGATAATTGTATTATATTCATTCAGAAGCTGTGTTCGATACTTATCAAACATGACAATTTGTCCAAAATTGCATTTTTCCTAACTATACAAAACCTGAGGTCCTTTTACAATAGGAAGGTACTAGGAGGGCAGCTGGATAGGTCGTAAGCTTTCGAACAAGGGGTTCGGTAGTTAACTGCTTGTCCGACAGGCAGCGCGCGCGCGGACTGGTAGGTAAACAAATCACTTTTGCTTTTGGCCCAAGCAAAAACTGCAGAGTGAGGGGTGGCATGAGGTGGGGCTATGTGTAAAAGGACCTCAGGTTTGTATAGTTAGGAAAAATGCAATTTTGGACAAATTGTCATTTGTTTCCGACACGGCATACAAACCTTCGGTCCTTTTACAATAGAAGACTCACTTCTTGGTGGAGGAATCTGAGTCTTTTGTGAACAGACTGGTGTTCGCCCAACCTTGGAATGCCTCCCTTGGTCGTAAGAGCGAGGGAGGGATCCAAGCCTCTGTCCGATTGATCGGGTGGTGTGCACCGCGAGGATCAATGGTCCAGACCTCTGGACCAAGTACTAAGAGAGAGGCAAGCGTATCTCTTCGTACCAGCAAACAAGAACAAGTTCCTATTTGCAAGAGGCAACATAACGTTATGGTTTGTCTCTTGTTGGCATCCACTTCCCCCCCCTTTGTAGGAGGAAGTGGTGGATATTCGCTCCCATCCCTAGTGAAAGGGATTAGGATGGGGCTCTGTCGAGTAGCTTTCATCAACGGCATCTCGTCCTTATCCAGCAAGGTGATGACCGTATCCCCCTACCACATACCCCCAGGGTAGAGGGGTAGAAAAAAGATAGGAAGAGAAGCCAGTCACTCTCTCATTCACTTATCTATTCTTACAGTCACACCAGGACTCGATGCTGTTCAGCCTGCTAGGGTCTGGGTTAGCTAGACAACGTGTTGAGCAGCCACCACGGGTCCTAAGGAAAACGATCCAAGGACCTGTGGGCAATATCCAAAAGGTAGAAGGAGGTGCCAGTGGTCTGGTTGTACCAGACCCCTGCCTTTCAGTACCTGCGCCACGGAGAAGTTCTTGTGTAAACTCGAGGGAGTGTACTTCTAGGTCATCTTGGTGCTGACGAAGAGTCTTCAACACTCAGCCTGGGATGTCGAGTTTCTTCAGAAAGCGCGGTCGCGCTTTCACAGGACAAAGCAGCATCTCCTTCGCATCGAAGGCGGTGAAGTCCATTAGGGAGGGGATTGTGAAGGACTCTAACCGATCGTCAGGAACCGAAGGGTTCAGAGTCTTCGCTACGAATTCGGTACGAAATCGAGCGTCACGAATCCCCATCCCCTGGATGCTTGACTTCGCAGGAAAAGTCATGCAATTACCTCAGAGGAAAAGAATGGAATGGTCGTATGACCTATCCCTCTTCTCGACTTCGGTGATGTCCTGTACCCATTACTGGTCTATCCGTCTGCCGCGACGTTGTTGTTCTCGGTAGTGGGATAGGACACCGACACTCAATGGTGTCGATGGTATGGGTACTGTGACAAGCCGTTAGGACGAAGAAAAGATTGTTATGGAACAACCGAACTAAGTCCACAGCGAAATTCGTAACAGACTTGGGCGCTCTGACAGCTGCCTACTGACTGCGTTCGGTAGGAGGCAAGTTGTCCAAGCACCCGAGCAAGTCACGTGACCTTCGCCTTAAAAGGGTTATGCCAAGAGACTAAACAAATAATTTGTTCGTCACCGATGCCAGAAGGCAAGGTGATTGACTCTCTTAAGGCATGTGCCCAACAGGCGAAAGTCAATTGCCTTCTAGAGACCGAGTCCCTTGATGGCAAATATCTCATAGTTATAGTTGATTCTCGGGTAAGGAGAAACAACACTATGTGACGTTGAAGACGAAGGTGTACAGAAAATGCACCTACGTCTTCACAGCTGAACCGAGAGAAGGATTCTCAAGATTCTGAAACCTGTGCTACAAAGACTGAGAACGCTAACCGCTATTGATTGCTGTCCGGTGAGGATCGTAGTTGCAATAAAAGCGGAGCGCTTCCAGTAATGAAGACAGGGAACTACTGCCTGAAGAAACTGCTTCTCATGGGCTGAACATTTGGAAGTAGAGCTGTCAGGTCGGGAGAAGTAGGCGATGTCTTCTGACATATCTGTTAATTCGGGGCGAGCAATGAAATTGCACACCTACGAATACGAGATATTTTGAAGACAAACTCAGATGTCTGCAAAAATCATTCGCATTATCGCAGTGCGATGCAGCGGTTGACTAGTACAGACTTCTGTTACCGTGCGGTAAACAGAAAGATGAAAGAGTCCAAGAGATATCTCTGTTGAAAATTCTCGCAATGTCGAAGGCGATGAAATCGAGCGTCACAGCAGTAGATGGTCCTTCATTATTGCGAGAATCCCCGTTAATCAGAGACCTAAGTCCATGATTGTTGGGCAGAGATACGGTTCGGTAGTCAATCCAACCAGGGGAGAGAGAGACGTAACCGACCGTGCATCTCCGAGACCTAGCTGATACTGAGCCGCTATCAGGCAGTTCAATACGCAGTAGCTCTCGGTGACTCGTCCATCCTGAGTTGCCAGGTAATCCATTATTCCACGAAGGAATGCGTTCGGCTAGAACCATCGAGCATAAAGAATACGCTCGAGCAAATTATATTTAACCGAAACGGATTTCGGTAAATACAAAAGCTGATTTGGTGTTGTCATGACAATACCAAGTATCTAAAATCGAAACTGATAACTGCTGGGAGGTTGCAGGCAACCCCGAGTTGCAGTTCAATTAAGATACAATTCGTCTCGGTCACAAACCGTAGAGTTAACTACATATTCGGGCCTACCCCACGGACAATTCAACTGTTAAAGAATCATGTCGCGAGGGTAATATACGTAGTATATTTGTAGGTTCTGTACCACGACCTCCATCCTAAAATCTTTTCCCCTCGAGGAATGAGAATAAGGATTGGAGATCGAGCCGCCTTCGTTCTCTAGTCAAGAGAGTGAAGGAGAAGTCTTTCCCAAAGGAAAGCTTCAATGGTGAACAGAATACGAAGACGATAGTTCAAGCCAAACTGGAAGTTTCCCGTCCGTCTTCTCTCTATTCCAGGTTAAGCGCCTACTGTGAGATACTCTTCTTTCAGCAGCAGTCTTCTTCCAAATGCTAGAAATTACAGGAATTCGAGCATAAGCGAGGTTCCCGATTATCGTGTAACAATTATCGGGGATTCTCGCTCACTTTGGACCGTGGTCGGGCTCGCCTAAGTGTTTGGAGATAGTAAAAAAAACTCGAACAAAAACTCTTGGAGTGCGCTAGCAAAATTTCCGTAGAATTCTAAGCACTCTGCGAAACCCCCCACCGAATTCGTCAAACGATATCGGCTGGTGGTCCCTCTCGATTCCCGTAGAAATCGAGAAAGGGGCAGGATCCCTCCTCAATGACCGGGGCTTACGTCAGGTAGGACCCGAAGGGGTCCCCCCCCCCCCCCCCCCGGTAGCGCAGCCCTAACGTGGGATCTTACAGAGAAATCTCTGTAGGATCCCTCCCCTTTCCCTCGTAGCCGTAAGGAGAGAGGGAATGGGGGAGGAATTGGATACTGGCTCGCCTTCCCAGCGGAACTAGCAGTTGGAGAAGAAAAGGAGCAGCCATCGCCTTACGGCGATGGCCTCTCAGAGCCTGGGAAAACGTATCGTCAGGAGACAAAACGTTTTTCCCGAGGAGGGTTACGAACTCATACTGTAGGTAAGTGTCTGCCGCCACTGTGAACGTTCGTCTGGGTGGGGCTGATCGACACCTGACAGGAGAGAGCCGATACCGCTCCGACTCATTCCAGTCCTCGTCGAGGTCGAAACCTCAGGAGGACCGAAGGGGTATTTAAATACGGTGTCCCGAAGACACCGTAGAAATGCCTCTGTCGCAGTAGAGGAGGTGAAGTAGCTTGTTGTTCGACCGGCCAGAAACTGAGAGAGCCTTCTTGTCCGGAGACGAGAGACTACCTGGTTCAACACAGTCGGCAAGCTCCGATCGCGGCAGACCCACCGTCGATTTGGGTTCCCTCTCGGGCCCCAAAACGACTCGAGCCGAGACGTGGCTCTGCTGGGTGGAAGCGGCGATCCTTCCCCGAGGTCATTGTGCTGACGAATCAGCGCCGTACCTCGGCAAAGTTCCTCTGGATCTCGGAAGTCACAGCATCTTGCAGAGTGGGACCGTTAAGCCCATTCGAACAAGAGCATATTCCGAGAACCTTCCTCCTAAGAAGGGGGAACAGTGACAGCCCTCTCGGTCTTCCCCCCATCCACTTGCGCATACGTCCTGGCCGGTCCAAGAACCGTGCCTGGCACGTAGGGCGTCGTGGTGGGATCATGAGGGGCGCCACCCCTCACGATCACTCCTCAATACCATCGCTCCTCCCGGTGTAAACCCGAGGAGGTTGAAGGTACGGGAGAGGCAGACCTGACGCTCCCATCGTTGCTCGCTGGCCAGAACCAGCAGGCTTGGAGGGCTGCAGGCGATCGTTCAACCGCTGTGGCGATCGAGCTGCAGGCCTGGTCGAACCGTCTCCTAGCTGTGGAGAACGGCTGGACTGAGCACAGCGGCCCCGATCTCGAGTGTCAGAAGAGCTGGTGCTGGTTGCCGTACCCGTCGCTTTCTGTGAGAGCGACGGTCAGGCGACCTGCAGGCTCCACTGTCACAGTGAGACCGGTGCTTGTCCTCACGGCACGTCACGTCGCTGGTTCCAGCCGTGCTGGCACCGGCGAACGGGAGGACCTCTTCCCAGCCTCAGCCCGTGGTCGGTCGTGGACCGTCACGTCCCCGGGTAGCCCAGCTGTTCGCCGCGAGAGTGAGAGCTGGTCTGGTGAGAGTCGCATGAGCGGCTGTCACCAGTCTTCCGCCCCGTGCCGTGAACCTGACGCTGAGCGGACTCAGAGGTCTGGTTCCTGGCTGCACGGTCGCTGGTAGACGACCGTACACTCGGTACCGTCCCGCGAACGAGAGGCCGAGACGGACCCTGATGCAGTGGCAGAACCACTGACACCAGGCGAGGAAGTACCGGTGTTAGCCGGTACCCCTCTGGTCCCCGTAGTCTTCTTCCTTGCGGAAGAAGAGAAGGGCCCTCCCCGCTCCCGAAGGAGCAGGAGGACCAGCGGAAGGAACCCTCCCGTCCCACCGAGGTGAGACGGGTCCCGAGAAGCTCCCGAGGGAGACTTCTTAGGAGGGAGGAGGCAACCTTCTTCTTCCTCGGCTGTGAAGCCTTAGAAGTCGAAGGGGAAGGGAGATGGCGGCAGCCGACGACGATGAAGAAGATGAAGACGACGACGACGACACCTTCCTCCTCTTCTTCGTCAGCTTCCTCAGGACAGACGTAAGATCTGCTATCCAGGGCGGAGCCGGGGCTGCTGTAGCCGAAGCCACAGGGCCCGGCCGACGCACCTGTACAGACAGACCAAAGTCTGGGGTAGTACCACCACGAACCGGGACGACATCAGCAGGTATGGGCATCTCAGGAACAGCAGGCACAGCCAGCACAGCATCGGTAGGGACAGCCAGCGCAGCAACGGCAGGGACAGCCAGCGCAGCAACGGCAGGGACAGCCAGCGCAGCAACTGCATGGACAGTCAACCCAGAATCGGCAGGTACGGCAGGTAGCACCGGAAACACAGGAAGTGGAGCAGCAGCCAGCAACATCCTGGTACCGGCGGCAAGGTCCCAGGGGCGAGCTCTAGGGCAGCGGAAGTGTGGTCGCTGCACCGCGCGGCAACCACGAGCGGCGGCGGCACGCCCCCCTCTCGTACGGCGAACGGCACTTCACAGCGGCTGTAGGCAAGACTGTTTACCACGTGAGGCGAGTACACCAGGTGAGGAGGGACGTCGTCACCTGGTTGCGTGTCACCACTCACATGGTGGTGACCGCAGTAGGCCCAGACATAGAACCGCAGCCCCTGGACACTAGCACGCCCTGCAATGGAAGGACGCCCATACCTCACCAAGGTCCACCCTCGTGGCAGTAGCACTGCGGAAATAACAGTAGTAGCGATTAGTGGTGGGGGGGAAGTCCCCTCGCGCGGGGGGGTGGGGAGCCCTCTCCGAAACGAGTGAAGACCCTTAATACAATTGTACATCGGGCACCGAGCGCCCTCCCCCGCGCTCGACGGATCGTGGGCGAGGAGAAGAACGCCGATAACCTCCCCCCCCCAAGGGGGAAGGGCCATCTGTGGGAGCTGAGCGGTGGTGGGGGTTCTCGTTCCCACCCCCGCACAGTACCCATGTACCCAACAACAATATAAGAGACCCGAGAGCAATCGTGCCATCGGCCCGAATGCAAGGCATAAGGATCAATTCCCTGACTGAGCGGAACTTGAACCAAATAAATATTGATGCATCAATAATAAGGAATAAAATGAAAATGCATCTTGCATTACGATTCACTTCACAATGAATAAGGGCTCGGATCGAGCGCATTAGCGCCCTCGGTACCGAGCGCAAGGGTAAAGGATCCATTCCTTACCTTATGGATCAAGGTTTATGGAAACCTTGATCCATAATGAATTGATGCAATCAAAAAATATATGAAAATGAAAAGAATACTGCGCTTGCGATTTCACTTCATACAAAAAATAAATAAAAAGGGGAAAAAGGATCAATTCCCGGGAATAGCGGAAACATTGATCCCAGTAAACACTGCAATCTCAATAAAAAATGAAAATGAAAAAGAACTGCACTTGCGATTTCACTTCATTCAAAATAAAAAGGGGAAAGGATCAATTTCCGGGTAAGCTCGGAACTGATCCAAAATGAGTATTGCTACAATCAAAATAATATATGAAAATGAAAAAGAATACTGTACTTGCGATTCCACTTCCATACTGAATAAGTTTTTCCAACCCAAATATACGCTCGGAGCGAGCGCTCTCCCGCCCTCGCACCGAGCATACACAATACGAGGATCATTTTCTGGAAAATGAATTCCCGCACTTACGCCCTTCAGTCCCGCACTCGGGTAATCGGAGGCGTGGTGAAACCAAGATCCTTTAATTCACAATTGAATTCAATGGGAATAAATATGAAATGATTGTACTTACAATTCAGTTTCACTAGATAAATAGAAAAAGAAAACACAATCATGCGAAAGCAACGACGATGAAGCGGCAGAGAGCGATGATACACGTCCACACGCCAGCAGGCCGAAAGCAAAGTGATTTTGTTTACCTACCAGTCGCGCTCGCGCGCGCCTGTCGGACAAGCAGTTAACTACCGAACCCCTTGTTCGAAAGCTTACGACCTATCCAGCTGCCGCTAGTACCTTCCTATTGTAAAAGACCGAAGGTTTGTATGCCGTGTCGGAACAAACAGAATTTACATTAATATAGAAAAACAATTCATGTCAAGTCAATGAACTTAGGGCTGTAAACTAGCTCATTCAGTTTTTCAAAAGAAGAGAAACATTATGAATAACAGAACTTTCAGATGAGAGAATAAGACAAGTTTCTGTCCTACCAACAGAATGTCATGATCTTCAATGGATTGATTTATTATTTTATAAAAACCTGTCATTATATGTCAAAAACACAAATCTTTTGTTGTTGATCCTCTCCTTGACATCCTACAGTAATGTAGATGGAAAAATGGCATCTTTATGACAAAATAAAATTTTATATACACTTACCAAGTAATTACATACATAGCTCTATTAGTTTCATTTATTTGCAGCAGTTTCAATTCAAATTTCGCAGTAGTGACACTGATACTGTATAGGTGACACCAGTTTTACCCTCTAGCAAGAGGGTTAGGAACAACTCAGCAGCAGACCATACCCATTCCATTTATGCTTATGTCCATCAGAGGGGAGGAGGGAGGGCTCTGATCTTGTACATAATTACTTGGTAAGCACGTATAAATATAAAATTATATATTACCGTATATTTCCACGTATGAGGCGACCTTTTAATCCTAAAATTCACCCCTAAAAATTGGGGTCATCTTATACTACAATTCTAAAAATCAAACCTTGATTTCTAAGATGTGTATCGGTAGGCTAGCCTTAGCCTTGGTGCTATAGCCTAACCACCAACATACATGAAAATTCACATTATGAAATAAACTAATAATAAAGGTAATAAAACCTTTTTTACCTTATATATTTTTGGCATACCTTCATAAACAACCTATTTGTGGAATAATGCTAAATCAATGAAACAAACTTTTATCAATGCAATCCCAGCTGAGAAAATGTAAACATTGTGTTACAGTTGCGTTCACAGCAACTTTTATCTTTCGGTAACCTTTCAGAAATTTCAATGGTAGTTAATTACGGTAGTAATAACATTTAGGATATAACATAATATTAATTTTTCATTAAAATTTTCTGACATATAACAAGATTGATCACATGTGCCACCATCATAAGGATTCCAGTTTGGTTCTAGTGAGTCGACTTCGGCTTCGTTGTCGATATCATACATATAATTTTCGGTACCATCCAGTGCATTTTTTAAATGATTTTATGACACTTCCTATTTTCAAGTTCCCCTATGCTTTTATAACGCAGCGAACATCAAGTGACTGTTTAGAACAAAATCAGTCACATGATCGATAATTGTATAGGATAATTATCACTAATTATTGTATTGTTATTATTAGCGCTTTTTGAAAATGGCGGTGAAACGTAAACAAAGCAGTGGTTTCCCTTTTAGGCGACGTACACATGAAAAACATAATACAGAACCGGCTTTGTTAAACCCAGCTTCAATAATTGACGAAAGGAATGTTTCTCAGAATTAAGTTCCATTTGGCAACTAAAGACAGTGATGACATCAGTAAAATGCAATCAGCTGATTATTTTAAGGCTGTAAACAAAACCAGAATGCAAATGGTGCTTCATCACTCTGTTCATATACAGTGAACCCCGGTATTTGCAGATTTCTCTTTGGAACATTTCCCCCCCATTATTCGTGGGAAATTCACATATTCGTGGTATTTTTCTTTGAGAAATATCCACAAATTCCTGCTTTGTTTATCATTTTCATCACAAAATGCACTTTTTGTGATAAACTTATTAATAAAAACCATGTATAAAAATTTCTAGTGGGTTTTATTTGAGTTTTAACTAACAAAATAGGAAGTTTTAAGGCCGGCCTGTAGGCCAATATATAGTTGTATAGGGCGAAAAATGCAAAGTCATGATAAAATTCATGGAGCTTCGTATGGCAATGGAGTTCTACATCAGGTCTATATATGGTAGTAATCCCAGGTCTTAATATTATCAAGGGAGGAGATAGAATTTGAAAAAGGGTTATTTTTGGGATAAATCGCACTGGTGTCACAAAACCGAGGTCAGAGGCAAAAATCATATGGGGTTTGGAGATGTCACAAGTCACCTTATTAAGTGGTATGAATGTCAAAGTCCTGTCCTTAAAAATTGGCATTAGCTGGCCGGCGCCTTTAAGCGGTTTTTAGGGGCTCCAACTATTTCGTGGGGAGTCTGGTATGCATCCTCCGTGAATATAGGGGGTGATTTCAGGACTTTTTTGTAAAAAAAAAAATAGACTGATTTCTGTATTTTAATTTTTGTGACTAAAAACATTTTTTATCATAAAAAATTTATTTAGTCACAAAAATAACATAAAAATAAGCAATTTTAAGTGTATTTCGAGGGCTATTTGGTGTTTCAGCTATGAAAATACTCATTATAAGCATCTTTAGAGGGGTTCCAATATACTACCGTGGCTTTTCAGTAACCATGGGGGGTTATGGTTCCTAAACCCCCCAATATGCTTGAAGAGTAATGAGGTAAAGATTGTTCTACTGTCTTTGGCTTTGCTAGAAAGAGGAAAATACTTCTCCTAAATCTGAGTCTCTCAAACGATAAAATCCATTAGGGTAAAGGGCAAGATGTTCTAGTCAGAGGACGAGACAAGTTCTTGCCATAACATCCTGGGTGATAGCTGGCCTGGGATTCCATTTCTAAGAAATACAAGACCATTCAGCCAGGTAGAGAGCTCTCCATTCCTCCTCAACACCAGGGAGGATTTCAGGCTCATAGAGAATGGGCTGGTGCCAGGCTGTAGTTGTTGTCAGGATTTCTAATCAGAAGAGGAGACAAGCTCTTGCTAAAACAATATAGTTCCTGAATGGCCTTCAAACCTGAACATTCAAACAGAATGGAAAATATATTCTTCTCAGAGCAAGAACTGGCATCATAGCGAAAACTGGTGCTGGGTTGTTGTTTGCACCAGGAAAGTAGTGTGCCAGACTAACTATGATCTTCCATGAAGTTTGGTGGCCCTGGAAGACACAGATGTCTGTAAACTCTTAAGGGAGAAAGAAAAGGAACCAGATCTTGGGCCAGTTCAGGCCTTGAACTAATATCCCAGGGAAAATGAGTAAATCATCTCATTTATTCTTTGCTTGGGCATGTCAGGAACTTCAAAAGAAAATAAGATAAGTATGCCAACAAACTATGTCTGTGCTTACAGACATAGGGCCCATATACTAACTTCTGAAAGTCAAGCTCCAGGTCTGGAAGACGACGAGAGAAGATTCATTTACATGACTTGTAAAGATCTTTGCAATATGTAAGGAAAGACCTCTAAACTGAAAATCCTCCGTACAGTCTGGTACAAATCAGACTACCTTAGAATTCCTGAAGCGAGATTGTCTGAAAAGACATGGCCGGGAAGGATCCTTAAAGATCCACCCCAACCAAGCAGGTTCAGAAACCATGATACAAGCCAAAATACAGCTAAGCAGACAACATATGTAACTTGGAGATAGTTTGAACGTTGTACATTGTATAGTTCCTCCTTGATTGTGACGAATGGCCTGAGGAGAGGAGGTTCGACAGATTGGACTATAGCATGGAATCTGATGTACATGCTTTAAGGAAGGTACAGACACAAAAGGAGGAAGACGCAGATTCTTTGAAGGGCAAACAGGCCCCAGAAAATGTCCGTCCCATAGATTCCACAGATCCCAACAATCAGGGAATCGACGGTCTCCTCCTGACGTCACAGTATGTCTGATAAGACTCAAGTTCTATGCACCGATCAAGGGAATACATGGAAGGCTTGAAAGATTTTTCCAGGGCAGACATGGAGTAGAACTTTTCTTACATCAAACAATAGAACTGTGGTCCTGTCTGAATAGTTACCACAGTCTACAAGTTCTCTATGGTCAAAAGGCATTCGGGTTATGCAAAGAAACTTTCAACTAAAGAGAAGTGAAGGGCCTGTCTTTCCAGGGATTGCTCCCTGGAAAATTCCCAGTCCCCAAGAAGGCTCCCCAATCCAGTACTAAGAGTTGAAAAGACATTCATGACTAGGTTCACAGATGAAGGAACATCCTTTCTGAAAGACTAAGTTCAGACGGATAAACATTTAAATACATAAGGAAGACCTTGTCCCATAAGAAGGGTCTAATATACCTCCGAGCTGATGGGAACAAGGAAGGGCGCTTCCTGCATCTCTAAAATCTATATTATTGCCATGAAGATTGAATGAAGTTGTCTGGTTCATCCTCTACCATTTTGGGCAGCTTCTCCTGAAGAACATGCCGATTAACATGCCAAAAACAAACTAGTAGGATATGCAGAATCGCAAACCATCGTACAACTAGCTAGTAACTCTGCAGACCAAAATACCACCAAGAGAAAAACATTGACAAGCATGCAATTCGACAAAAACTGAACTAGATAACATTTAGCTTGCACTCGATGATACACGTGTGTAGAACTGTATACAGAGGAAAATATGAAAAGTTATTAACTACTCCAAAATTCAAAATTTTATAGCTGTAATAATCTGGGGACCGTGAGTTTACTAGACGTACAGAGGTGGCTGCCCCGCACAAAAAAAATGACAAGCACTCTAGTGCAGGAGCCAAAGGCACCAGGCAAATGCAATAGGAAGTGGCACCATGAGCTGGAGAAAGGATCCAGGTGAACAGAAATGGCACTTCTCTTCCAGCTTGGTTCCACAAAGCACAATATACTGCAAGAGGGCCATGAGAAGAAGTTTTAACCACTGACATGAAGTAAGGAACAGACACTGTCAATATGTAAACCTTCAGCTGATCGGAGCGCCAATAAATTTATTGCCTTCAAATGTTGAACGCTACACGATGCATGACACACTAGCTCATAGGCCACTAATTCTTCATATCATTCCAAAAATATGTGTACTACCGAAGCAAGTACTGATACCAGTCAGTTGTTTCGCCCGAAAGCTCGAAACTGAATGGAAAATTGGAGGCCGCAATGAAACCTATAATAGTTCTTCCAATCTAGCTAATACTCGTGTATGCCAGAGACTAGAGAAGGCTCATCAATAACATCTCGGGCATAAAGGTGAGAAATAGGGCATAACTCTCAGACTGTCTGAAAACAGTGATTCTTGGCAGCCAGAAAACTCCAAAATCTGAGAGATTTGACTGAAAAATAACAGGACTCCTCTGGCTAGTGCTCCTGTTATCAGTCACTAAGATTAAGTCTTCCAATAATTAGACAAGAATTAGATCCAACTAGGCCCTAGAACGAGGGCAGACAAACTGCTTGTCTAGCTTATAAAATGAAAGCAAATTTCCATCCTTGACCGAGGAGAGCATCCTTCAGCAATTCAACAAGTCTGGCTCAGATGTCTTGCCTGGAGGTAGATTTGGGTCCTATTCAATGGGATATGGTGCACCAGATAGGACAATGGTGTGATCTAAAATTCTGGCACTAAACCACAAGAGGAACTGTCGCCAAACACGGTTAATGTCAGGAGCCCAGAAGATATTGTCAGACAGACAGTGCTTATAAGTGAACCTTGCAAACCTGAAAGTTATTAATCGCTAATGGACGCTCACCACTTGGGAGTTCAGAACTCTCAACATTGGACATCAATTGGCAACAACTACTAGTGCATGACAGAAGATATGCCTTTTCAACAGCAGAGATAGATAAAAAAAATGCCATTGGTGCCACTGGTCTACACTAGGATCCATAACTTTAATCATACTAAATCCCAAAAGAGATTCTTGCCCACACTGGGATCATTATCTCGTTCACACTGGGATTCATAACATGAGAAGTCAGGGCAAACACCCTTTTGGACTCCTTTTCAGTGGTTGTCCATCAAAACCTGCTGACAACAGGTCTGACTTAGGGGTAACTATAAGGGGGCAAACCCCTATGGACACTATATACCAACAGTATGCCTTTTCCCAGGTTTAGGGGAGTATGACAAGGACTGGGTTAGGAAATCCGATAGGGCTGGATAGCTACGTCCTCCACTACACATCCAGAAAGACACCTTTCCAGGGGCTGCTTGTCAATACCTGGGACCATCAACAGGTTCAACTGAGGGGACAACTACTCATGTGATAAACCCCCAACCTCCCTTGGACTTCCAGTTTGCCTCCTCGCAGATTTAGGGAAGTCTGACAGGGGCATTCCATCTAGGAGAATCAAAGGGCAACACATCACTATCATAGGGTTAACACTGCTAAACCCAACACAAACTGGCAAAGGCACAAAAATGAAGCGAGGGAGCCAGGTGCAGGAGCAAGTGGATAAAAAAGAAGGGCTAGTGGTAAGAGAGATAAGCACAAGGAGCTGGCATCCATGTACCACAGGTAAACAATTCAAGATGTAGAGGCACCAGTGTAGCTTATACTACATTGAGCACTCAGCTCCCAAAGGGTGTTTGGCTGTCACTGGCGCTCAAACTCCACTGACTAAAGACAGGTTCAATCAGATATATCTGATTAAAGACAGGATCAATCAGATATAACTCGGAGCCACGTGAGCTAGTAGCTCTGGTGCCATACATACGCTGTCGTCAGGCTAGATAGTAGCTATCTGTGTCGATCCACGCTCAGCATAGCCACCACTAAAGCAACATTCACTATGTTTACTTTGTTTGGTTTTCTGTGCAGCCCTCCACAGGGACGATTCAGTCTCTGGTGGGCCCTTGTTCTTTTCAATATAAGGTACTTCTTATATTTTGTAATTGTCTTAAGCGTTTTCTCGTCAGTATTATAGCTTCAGGAAAATAGTAGACTTTAATTTTTTATGAAACTTGTTTTCTTCTTGTATGATCTTCATGGTATTTTGTTGTATAATGTTAGTTTCTCAGGTACACTGGTTGACCATATTTTAGTGCTTTAAAGACTTTGAAGTATTTTATATTCTATTCTTGCTTTTACTGGGATCTCGGATAGACCATCTTCCAAAAGTCCATCACTGCTAAACATTGTCTCCTACTACAATGTAACCATCCACTTCAACAATTCTGGAAAAGAAAGGGTGATAAACATTTAAATTTACTGCAATTTCACTGCAGTAGCAAGCAATAGACAGAAAATTCACTATTAAACAAAAGAGGGTGAAAAACATAATGAGAACTTTATTAACCAATCAAAAAATAATAATCCTGCAAGAAGTGCCTTGCAGTAAAAAAATTCACAATCAAAATTGGACTGGTAATGAATGAAATGTTTACATTGTTATGTTACTTGTCTATCAACTCAGCAACACTTTATGTTGTTACGTTACCCCTCGTAAAGATGAGTTAATCAAAAGATTGTAAGTTCCTTACTGAAACAGTATCATTTAACAATAAGGTTCAACAAACAAATATTTATATCATAGTCTCCCACTTGGCAAAGGAGAGTTAATCAATTAACTGCAATTTTGCTGTAAAAGCAAACTACTGATGTACTACTCCATTAAGAAACAACAAAACAAGAAAAAAACTCATCCTGAAGCTTTTGGCTCAAGCTAACCAACTTTTGGTTCGGATAACAAAGTCCATTAAGTAACCAGCAAAAATTGAACAACTGCTACCGAAACCCAATGTTATCACCAGGAGTCACAGAAACGGAATGAGTATGGTCTGCCGAGTCATTCCTCTTGCCAAGAGGCAAGACAGGTGTCACCTACACAATATTATCAGTATTGTTACCGTAAAATTTGAATCTAAACTGCTGGGAGTGAATGAAACTAATAGAACTATGTAATTACTTTGTAAGATGCTTATATAATATGTGACATTACGTACTTACTTCACACCATATTTCACAAATTCAAGAGCAACTGGCAGAGTACGCCCTTGTATTGTCACAGACTGCAGAAAACCACTTTCACCAAATGTAGCCTCTAGATACTTGTTCTGCACTGTGAATGAAGTCTTGGATTTCTCTTCAGTGACACTAAACACACTCGGAATAGACGCTATAGTCAAGTCACGAACAATCACATTAGCATAGCTTCCATACCTGCAAATAAATGAACCATGAACAATGCTCCCTGAAGGTAGATGCAAGCTAACTTTTCTGGCAACTACACCAACATTATTACATCAGTACATATTCAATTTAGGATAAACTAAATACACTTCATTGTCAGATTATTAAAAGTAAAACAAATACTTCTCAAAGTAGCTTACTTGGAGTTCACACTGCCAGGCTCCACAGCCTTGATGGTATATGTTGTCAGAGACAATGATGGTACATCAACAAAGAATGTGACATCAAACATATTCTCTGAGGCTTCTCCTGATCCTATGAAGACAGGGTCAACTTGGAAAGGTATAGGTGTTTCTTTCCCACTGAGAATCTAAAGAATAAAGGCATGGTACTTACATTAACCATGGGCTGTGGGCTATCCTGGCTTCTAAAAATTATTTGTATAAGTTTTTTAACTGATACAGAGTAGAAAAGTAATTTATCAGTTCTCAGGTTCTATTCTTCTCTTAAAGAAAATTAAGCTGACTTCCTATAAAACAAGAAATAGTACATAAAGGGGTACTCAGGTATTACCAAGGCATAATGATATAGAAAATGTGGCAGTTTTTATATATGTAATTAACTGTACATTCTGCATGTTAAATCACCTGACTTATCAACCATGAACCTCACAAACCATAAGTAAAATGAGTACAGTAATCTATCTTCTAGTTCATCAAAATACCCCACCA
The DNA here is from genome assembly GCF_015104395.2 of Macrobrachium nipponense. Classification (NCBI taxonomy): domain Eukaryota; kingdom Metazoa; phylum Arthropoda; class Malacostraca; order Decapoda; family Palaemonidae; genus Macrobrachium; species Macrobrachium nipponense. Next base: position 76,172,720 of record NC_087209.1, read on the forward strand.
AAACAAATTATTAAAGCACATGATGCTTACAAAACAATAGTCAGGTTATCAGTCTCAAAACATTAATGCACTAGACTTAAGACTAAGTTCTTGTACAATGCTTTCAGTAAAGTGCGCTGAACAGTAAAAAGTAATATAATGGTTTATCAACGTAAGGTAAAACCTATGTGAACTACAAACAAATGTTCCATCCATAATGACCAAAATCATAAACCAATTCAAGACAAACAATTATGAATAACTTCTATAGTTATGGAATTTTTTACTATCAATATATTAATTGGAAAGCAACAACGGTGAATATATTAGAGACAACACTGCATTTCACTGCTTACCTCAACATGCGGACTTGAAGTTCTGACAGTGAAAAGCTCTTTGCGCTGGTGACCATCTGGATTGTAAATAACGACTGGCACATTCGACCCATCTCGCAGAGCGACAACCATATGAGAAGCAATCTTGTTATGCTCAATAAACTTCTCCCCAAGCTCATAATACAATGCACCTTTATCACCAGAATAATTGCGCTGTAAGTCAGGGAAAGTTATTACTATTAGAAATTGGGCAGTTACATGGAAAGAGACTAATAAGATTGGAACACAGACCAAATCTTCTATAAACTGGCATCACAAGGGAATAGACAAATCATAACTTGTAAACACAAGGCACTCAGAGACTACAAATCAAAATACCCAGCAAGCAATATAAATTCCAGTACGTGGGGGCTAAAACATAAAATACCTGCTCGATATTGAGAAGGTAATGTGCAGCCTGTTGAATCACGTGCTGGCAGCTATGAAGAGCCTCTAACATCCTGGAACAAAGGAATTTACCACTAAAAGGAGGCACTCGAAGTATTATGTTAAGATGTAGTTTGATAAGACTGTTGAATGACAATGATAGATTTTTTTAGGACTTGCATGAAGGATTTGTTCTCAAATAGAAAATGAAAACAAGAGAGAGGTAAAGTTAAAAATGAAAACAAAGAGAGGTAAAGTTAAAAAAATTATATATATAAGTGGGAAAAGACAGAGGATTATGGAATAAAAGTAAATGGCAGATAGCAGTGAACACAAGAACCCTTTTTACCATATACAGTCTATCACATAAGGTACACTATAAACAGTAACCCCTTTCCCCGAGGAAAACTCCAAATGAACATGAATGCTCCTTTCCTCTAAGTCACAATAAATCATGACAATCTAGTGATTAAAAGTCAGATTCAAATACCAAGGAACAAAATACCATAAAATCAATTAAATGCTACTCAAAGGATGAGAGAAGTCTTGTGTAATAAAACTATCCTCTCTTCACTACAATACTTTTTCCTTTCTTCACTCTGCAGATTAAATGCAAATAAATGGAAACTGTACAACATGAAGATACAAAGATTATTGTAACAACTGATTTACAACAATCACAAAAATAGACAACATGGCAGATATTAACTCCTTGTGAGGTACATACCATAGAAAGAGCATCAATCAGCTAATAAAAGCTTAAAAAATACAGCATTGAGGAAAAATTAAGATAATAAAAGTTGAAGTTTCATGACACATCTTTACTGTTGTGCTGAATAGATACATTCAATCATATTCATATTTCACGGTTTATGTTCAATGACCATAAGTGAACAAGAATGGCAGTTTTACCATCTGGCAATCAGTAACTAATGAAAGGCAGCAATTTACTATAAGAAGCAACAACCCTGCAATGAATATATAAGCAATCTTTATGAGAAGATGTGCCTATGCAAAATTTCAACCACTGATGGTATTACCACATTAATTCTGTGAAGTAATCATATTGTTGCAGTTATTAGTATTACACGGTAATTTAACAAGATCACCAAATCAAAGGAACTTAAATAATGAAGTTTAGATTTCATTTAATAAATTGCATTCTTTAAAAATTACATAACTTGGTAATTCATAAATGATGAATATGTGAAACTTGACATTTGCTGCTAGCTGAAATTTGGACAATCACATAAAATAAGTTTAACTCTCAGGGTTGACTTACAATCTTTGAATACAAGAATAGAACTACTTCAATGCACTACTCGTTTTGTTTGCAATTATCAGTAACCCACATTAAATATGGTTATGTAGGAATTCAATAGTCATTATTTATCCCAATATAATAACGATCTTAAAATCTTTTCATCAGTCTCCCAAGTATTTACCATAAAAAATATACTGCATACTGGAAACAAGCTTTAAGTTTCACAGTTATGCTCACTAAAGAGGAATTAAACCTGAAAAATAGGGAGGGTACTCAATTGTTGCAAGGAACATTACTCACTTTTTGGCATAGTCAATAACCACATGATCCTTCGCAGTACCCGTGATCCCATCATGATGCTGGAAAAGAGCAAGGTGTCGACGGGCAGATACAAGATGATCCATCAGAGAATTGGTCACATCTATCATTGAAGTTCCAATCACACTTTGGGTAGCCAGCATTGAAGAGTAAATAATCTCTGCTCCCCTGCAAAAGTCATTTCATCCCCCAGTTGTATTTGACATTATGTTCAATAAACTATTTTACCCTTGAAACATAAACAAAATAATATCTGATGACAGATAAGGATAAAGACAAATTTTAAAATTACTATGTACTTATCTATGAGAACTAAAAGATAAAAACTTAAGGCCAATTAAAACTAGCTTAATTATTTGAAAACTATAAACCTAAACATTAATACAGTAAACATTACCAATACTCTTTACAGAACTATACTCTAAATGGCAAGGATCTTTAATACACATGTAAGAAAAAATCAGATATACTAATCAAATACAGTGCATTTTTCATATAATGGAAATAATTATGTTAGAGTTCAAAAAATAAATCTTTTTGCACCTTAAATACGCTTCAAGAACTCTATCCAGTTTCTTATGGAAAGGACGGGAAGTGTAATATCCACTCCAGTAGTGGTCATCTCGGTCCGCGTAAGTGAAGAAGTCACCAGAGAGGGACGGGAAAATACCATGTTCATCCCCCGTAGGGGTATCACTCTCTTCATGAAGTGCTCTGAAGTAATCAGCCAAGGTTCCAAACTGAGCCTGGTGAAAAAATTCTTTGAGTTATCAAATGGTGTATTTTTATGGAATTCAAATAAAGTATGATATGGGCAACAAATATCTGGTGCATAATCACCTTTTTTTTTATATAGTGTAGTCACTGTCTCGTCCTCTAGGAGTTACCCTTTCCATGGTCTATCCAGAGCTCCACGGTGACCAAACTAATGTCAAAGAATTCTCTTTTAACTGGTCTTGTGGCTGGGTATTGCATTGTAATGATACATAAATATTATAACACATGATAGATTATAAATGGACACATGATAAGAAGGCACTTTCTCTTATCCTCAGAAAATGCTAAACCCAGTTGTTGACCAACGTCAAAACCCGCAAGAAAAAGAAGTGTATATGCGCATATGCACTGTCATATTGTTTACATATGACTAAAAACACACCAAGAAGCTACGTATTATCTTTTTCTGGTGGATTTACAATGTACTGAAAGCACGCTCAATGAATTACGCTCTTCCCTTAACTGATTTTATGACCAAGGATCATGGAAACATCTAAGATGAAAGTGAAGTGCATAAAATTCCAGTTGAAAACTTTTTAGTTTAGACTGTGGAACAATGATTTAGTTGTGTGTGAAAAGCTGTAAACTGTCTTTTTCGCAAGCACAAGTCTATGCTTCTCACGATTTATGATGTTTATTTGCAAAAGCGCAAGTACAGTGGTAACTCAAGATACGAAAAGGCTCAACTTACGAAAAACTAGATACAAAAGCAAGTACAAAAAAATTTCACCAACGGCTCTGAAACAAAAAACATACGGGAAAATTGCTCAAGATACAAAAGGTTGTTGCTGTAAAGTTCGAGATTCGCCCGGACCACTGGTAACAATTTTGAAACTTGCGCGCCGCCAACTGAGTAGACTCGCCACCATCCT